>NC_056746.1:986896844-986941844 GCF_019279795.1 Protopterus annectens | reverse complement strand
CATGGCTGTGTGTACTAAAAATACGACAGTTCACATCTCACTTGCGTGTGCTATTTGGATTTTGTTGTCTGTCTTTTCACTGTTTTCTGTCCCTGTCTCTCTCAGTTGTACTAAATGACCTCTGGGGATTACACCAATCATATACAGACATTCCTACACCTTTTATTTATGTTGCACAGTGTAGGTAACAGTGCTTAATTCAACAGTACTATTAAGTGATTGCAAATCTACATTGCCATATAATACCAGAGTAAACACATGCCGTCCAGCAGTTAGACATTCATTGTCAGGCTATTATGCTTTATTTACATACAACTTATATGAGACTCTTTCTGCCATATTCTCTGGTTTATGCAGTACTTGCCTTAAATAATACAGGTTTTATACAGGCAATTAACTTACTAATACTTTTAGATTTATTTCCTATGAAATTATTTAGAAGAGTATTATTAACCTGCCTCATGTTGCAACCGCTCCAAGCAACATCCATGGGCCTCCAGGTTCACAGCCCACTCACTTGCCACTGTGAAGGACATAAGAAGAATATTTAGCCATACCTATCCATAATATACATGAGCTGGCAATTATTAAACAGGTTTTGGAGTGATACTTACACACAGCTGAGAACTCCCCTGTACTCCTAGCCTCTTGGATCCACTGATCCAAGTGATCCCCCTTTTGCCTCTTCAGGTTGGCATAGTGATGCCTGACCTGCTCACCAGTTCGGAGACAGTCCCATGCTTCTGCTTTATATTGGGAACCCTGGTACTGGCCCTGCAGCAGTCTCTACTCATGGTCTTTGACAAGGAGTCCTGCCATGACTCTGGATTCCTGGATGCCCAAGCACTGCACCCAAAAGTGCACATCCTTTCCCATTCCAGACATAGTGCCTGCAAGGGGAAGCTACAACCAGTCATGAGATGTATTCCCACCAGTTGGATTTAAATAGGGCCAATTTCCCACACTTTGCTGTGATTGGATGGTTTTGAAAAGGCTAAGCTATGGGAAAACCTGTTTACCTAAGGCATTTTTTAAAGGGGTATACCAATGGGCAAATTGAGTTAGCTGGCCTGCACATTGCTTACACCTACTTAGCTGGCCTGTGCAATGCTTAGCGTTGCTTAATATTTAATTTGCATTATATTTTCTTTTTGGCATTTATTTATTATTCATTACATGTTATATATGTGTCTGGTATCCATGATTCATGTGTAAATACACTGTATGGGGTGCTTGCGTTTATTAGTGGACTTCAACACTTTATTACAATTACACCTCACATCTGGGCTTACTGCAGTACTCCAGTTCACATATTTATGTTATGTAGTAGGTTATAGAACATAAGACTTTATATAGATTCCTTTCACATGTTCAGTTTGATTTTCCTATAGTGAGGATTTGTTTGGTGATACCTCAATCTTGTGTACTGCTGTGATGGCTTAGTGGTTAACTACTGTATCTATAGTGTACAGGGTCATGGGTTTAAGACCTGCAAAGGCTGTTTATTTTGTTTCTGGTCAGGACAGCGGCTGTTGCATACTGAGTGATTAAGGCACGTTTAAGCACTTGTAAGTGGGTTTGCGTGGGTTTGGGCTAGGGTAGGCAATGCTAACCTCCTGTTAAATATGCTTACAGAGAGTTAGCTTCAATATTGCTTAACCTGTGTGCACATTGCTTACCCCCATGCAAATGGGCTTAAACCCACTTACTAGTGCTCACATATGCTTACTCCCACTTACTATTGTTTAACAGTGCTTACACTAGCTTACTAGTAGTTACTCCTGCTTACTACTGCACTACTTTAGATAGTAATGTCTAATGGTTATTGGAAAGGTGCGGGATTTGGAAGCTGTATAGAGTTATCATTCATTACACATTTTACTTTCCATTTGTATCCCTGATTCCTGTGTACATATACTGTATGGGGCACATGTGATTATCTGTGGACTTTGCAACATTATGACACTGACACCTCACATCTGCATTTAATGTAGTACTCCAGTTCACAAATATATGTTATTTAGTAGGTTATGCAATTAAAAATATTGGTTGCCTTTGTTGAAGGTTGAACGTCGAGCTGGCACCTCGGCGTTCATGAAAATCTCCTGCCAATCATTAGCAGACCGGAGTTCCGCTGTGGCGACCCCTAACCGGGAAAAGCCAAAAAGACAAACATGCAACTAAAAATATCGGTCATAAAGTGATTTGACATGGAAAATGGAATGTGCTGCAGTGAGACTCGAACCTGGAATGACTGCTCTTAAGGCAAATGTTCTGCCCACACACTATGGCTATACTGCTTCATTTTTATATATCTTGCTTTTTATCCTCTTCTGCCATTTAAGCTGCATTAACCATAGCTAAGTGATGGGAAAACCCACGCACCTGTGGTTAAATTTAATCTGTTTCATAAAAAAATAAAGTAGCTTTATATTTTTTGTGTTAACTATTGCTCTTGTACACGTGGGGGATGTTGCTGGGGGTATGCTTACACCTATGAGTGGTCTTGTTCATTCTTTTAGGACTTTCTGCTGTTCTTCTTTGCAGGGGCATGTATATTCTGAGAGCTCTGCTCTCTGCCATGCCCCCTGCACTCTTACACACTCCATGTAAGATTAGGAGCTCAGGCAGCGCGTCTTCATTAATATGCATGGCACGTTGCCATCCTGCTCCTAAATGGCCGCTTCAGTGCAGGACTAAGCTAGTCCTGCACGGAAGAATAGTAAATCCGGGGGAGTGTCTTTCCTAAATAATCCCAACCTACACTATAATAACAATCTTTTGGTTTCTGCCACCTTTCTTGATCTCTCAAAGGCATTTTAGATAGTCTGTCATTCTAAGCTCCTCCATAAGCTTACTCTTTCAGCCTGTATAATAACAACTATGAAATGATTCCATAGATACCAAAGAAACAGTATACAGTGTATCAAGGGACAAACAAAAACTCTTCCTTTCTTCCTGTTGACATAGGTGCACTATAAGGCTCCATTCTGGGCCCATTGTTCTTTAATATATTTCTCAATGATTTACATACTACTTCAGTCCCCTCCTCATGTATTCAGTATGCAGGTGATTCCACCCTTGATTGTTGTTCCCTATCCATTAATCCAAGATCCAAGAATCATACCCCTCAAGCAAAGTCTGGTAAAACAACATGACCCAATATTTAGTGTAAAAAAATGAATGTTATGCTCTTCCTACCTAGATCCAGTCCTGTCACACATATTAATTTTCCAACATCTCTCCTAAAAGTATTATTTCAAACATTGTTCCAAATAGCACACACTTCAGACTTAACCTGGACAAAAATGTAAAATTTGACCTCCATATATTCAATGCCTTAACAATAATTAATCAAATACTAGGTGCCTTATACAAAATCAAAACCTAGCACTCACAGCATGCCCAAACGTTTGCAGCTAATGCCTGCCTCCTTCTCAGTCTACTTTCTTCTGCACATGTCTACACTAAACTTCCTTCTACTCAGGAGCAAAGACTAGAGCAATGTAACCATAAGATAGCAAGATCTGTCTCCAATCTCCCTAGCAGAATTCTCAAATGCATTGCTCTACAGAAAAAAAAACTGGGTAGAATTTTCCAACTGTTTTCAACACACTCAACTGAACACAGGCCACTCTGTTCTGCATCAGCCATTCTAATGTTCTTCCATAATCCCAATAATGAAGTGAAAATGATCCACAAGTGAGTCCTGCTCTAAAGACAAACACCTGACCTGCCAGGAAAAGCAATCAAATACATAAGGTGGAGTCTGGTACTTGAACCATGTGGCTCAACTCTGGGACCAGATGTCATATGCTTAATCCCAAGCTGAAATCAGTTTCAAGAATAATTTCCACACTCATCTGCTTAACTCCACATCTGTCCCTTACCTTCATCTCCTGGTTAATCTGGTGATTCTCAAACCTCAGGGATTCGCCCCTCATCTGTAACTTTAGATTTTTTTCTCTTGTCAAAACTGTTTGGGAATCCAGAACCTATTTCTTTTCTAACAATGTGACTTTTAGATTTTGACACATTTTGGTAAATATATTGACCTCACCTCTTGATCTCTATTTCTTCTTCTGTTCTTGTTTCCTCTCTTGCACCACTGGCTTACCCTAACTACTCCTTCTTTTCTGCTATACCACCTTTTTCTGACATTTTCCTTCCTTGACAGCGCTACTTGTTATACATCATACACAGCACCAAATCCACATTGTATCACTTCTGCTTTAATCATATTTGTAATTTCAGCTATAAAACCTACCCAGCTACTTAGCCCAGTCTGTGTTTTGTCACCCTTATCATAGTGAATTTCACATTGAAGTTGATATGATTTTTCATCCCATCCCAACAAATACTTACCCCAATATTGCTTCATTCAACATCTTCCATATATGACTACTTCACCAGCTTATTTACAGTGTATGTACTTAAATCAGTTGATATGCCTTTTGAGAATATTGCTGCAGTTGCTAACAGAAATTTGGAATTCTTATATTATCACTGTTTTCACAGTGCTTTATTTAGCTTTAGCTGATGCTTTCTCTCTCATGTGTACTGTTGTAATTGTTCATATTAATTATCGTGGTATATATTACCTTCCATTTTATATTGAATCTGTCATCACAATGTTTCAAATATTGTTTGACCTCACAAAGTCTTTCATACAATCTCTGTGTTTTGTTATAAAATGTAATCCAGGCTGACTTCTATACCAACAGTGGTGCTATTCTCTTAAGTCAAGAAAGATTGCTATTGTGTATTACTGATCAGTACTGATGTGAAGTAGAGATCCAGTCATGGACCCATGGATCCTCACATAAACAATGCAGTTGCTTCCATGTTATAGGGAAGACTGATAGCTGAAATGCCATTTATTTTTCTTCTTGTGTTTTAAAAACAAGGTGTAGATCAGTGAAGGTTGATGACTTCAAAGGAATAGGAGGCTACAGAATAGAAATTAAATGGTTGTGGCTAATTTGAACGGGGTGGGGCTATATTGCAGTGGGGTCAACATTGACCATGGATACCATTTTATATAAATAACTAGTCATCTGCTATTGTAAATTCTAAACAGTCTACCAGAAGTCTGCTATTAGACTATTAAGCAGCTTCAGTACTCAGCTGATCAGACTTTATCAAATAACAAGCAAAGCAAGGAATTCCAGTCTCAATAAAAGAAGAACAATTTTTCTTTCCTTCATAATAATATTGTGCTGCCAAATGAAGGGAACACTGATCTGGATTGTCATGAAGAGAAGTCCTTTCTTGTGCTACAGCATCTCTCACACACACACACACACACACACACACACACGCACACACACACGCACACACACACACACACACACACACACACACACACACACACACACACACACACACACACACACAAAACACAAGCAGCAGAGGTCATATGACAGGCTGCTGCCTGTTTCAGCCCAGCTGCTAGCTATATTTGCATGGTAAAAGACTGCCCACACTGATATGGCACACATTCTAGCTGTCTGGGCTGCTTTCTATTATCAGCCCTACTGAATTCACAACTGTGTGCTGTTGCAGAACTAGATGCTGTGCATGTGCCAGTAAAAGTTGTGATTGTGTTCTGCCATTTTTTACTTCCTATTTTCTAAAAAATAAAAAAGTAAACTAAGTAAAAAAAAAAGACTAATAAAGTGAGGGGAGGGGGCTGCAGGCCAGCAACCAGTTTCATGAGATGCTCCTGGTGTAGGTTTTCAACGATGGACAATTATTTATAGTGGATGTGGTGCGACTATGGTTAGTTCATGACCAGTGCCTCGCTGTTTGTCATATCTATATCTGATTTTCAAGGTAAGCCTTCAGCATGGCTTTGTATTGTTTCCTTCATTTACCACAGTGTATTTGGGCATTTCTGAAGAAGGAGTATTTTTTTCTCAAAGTATGGTAGGTGATTGGGTTATATATATGACCATTCACCGATGGCACATTCAGCAAAGCATGATTCCCTCCCACCTCCCAGCCAAAGCATTCTAAAAGTGTTATGTCCTGTGGAGTAAAGCTCCTATACTTCAAACTTAAATAAAATATTAAGGTTACCACAGGTCAGAAAATATGACATTCCAAGCAAGGAAACCTGTGATAAAATAGTAATAGGAATAAGTTTTTTTGACATAATGACTTTACCACATTGGCCTGCAGTATTTTGCTTTCATCTAATAATAGCACTTGCTGCCTGGAATAGCCTTCAGAAACAGATGCTAACAGCAGAAACAATACAATAAGTCATGGATGAATGAAGTGAATGCAAGGCAGCTGTTATGCTGTGCGGCAGAAAGAAAAACAAAATAAGCTGTTAGGTAGGTAGAACCATTAATTTCAGAAAAAAATCATGAACTACATCATGTGTAATGCAACCATCTTAGGTTAAGAAATAACCACATTAAACTTGGCACATCATATATTTATAATATAGTATTTTAATAAATTGGTTTAAGAAAATTTATACCACTCTTTATTTTATCTTGGTCTTATAACAAGATAATAGTTGAAAGTGACAAAATCAGGAAAATCTACCTACCATAAACAAATAAAAGAATAAAATAAATTAGCAAGTACAATCTGCAATGTACCCAGAAGTGACTGAAAGAAAAGACTTGGGCAAAATAATTTATTTTCTTTGCATTTGTTAACCATGAGAGAGGAATGATTTAAGTGTACCCTTTGTTTAGAATCAGCCCTGGACCTCTGCCCTATTTAAATGACTTGCTCAGAATCATATAGTTAGGCAAATAGAAACTGAGAGAATCAAACCTTGGACAGCAGGAAGCATCTTCATAATTTAGCACATCACTATATAATATAAAAACGTTTTTATGCATCTGTATAGAAGCCAGTCCTGTATTTAATATGCAGACAGATACAGAAGAATTCACAGCTTCTAATACTGTGACAGACGCATTAACGATGTGTTCAACCTCATTATCTTAGTGTAGTTAGTAACAGGCAGTTTGTTTTGAATAAATCATTTCTTAAGAACAAGCCCATACTATGCTAGCAGCCATTATACCACTGAAGCGTTATTTAAATCAGCATGCATGAACTTTATATAAATAAATTTTAAAAATACAAAACAGTAAGGTAGAAATTCAATAGTACCACAGACAGTTCTCCTTCAAGAGAGTTTAGTGACAAATGCATTCAACTTATAGAAAGTGTGATTTAAATGGTGGTTACATTTGATTTAAACTTATGCTGGACCAGCATAAGGAAATGCTGAATGAGCAGGATAATGAGAACTATGTACCATTACAAGTCAGAAATGATTACCATCCATCCGGTTAACATAGCTGTAAAAGGAGGCTCTCATTAGGGTACATTCCACATCAGGTGGAGAAATGGATGTACTGACCTGAACTCTGAATCTATATTTTTTTCCATTCAGTTTGTGTTTTCTATGAAATAGCAAATTAAATGAAAAAATGTCATCAATAGTGCAAATGAACAGTTCTGTGTACACTGGAAGGGATAAATTGTTCAGGTATGCACTAGAATCCAGGTCTCAAATGCAGGAAAGCTCTAGTCTCTTCATTTGCTTCATTTGCTTTGCAGGAATATGTTTCATTTCAAACATAGAATGTAAGTTATACAGCACCCATATGCTAGTCAATGAGTTCATGGGTAGGCTGTGAAATTTATTTTGAAAAGTCTGTGGATAATTTAATCTACTGATTTTGAATCCTTCATATTGAATGCAAGGCCTTTGGACAGTTTTCATTACAAGAGCAAAAACACCTTGATCTGACAACTTATGAATAACTGCAGCTTACATTTATTAATCCATCTGCTTATTAAAAGAGCTTTTCATAAGTCATCACAGCTGCAACTTGACATTGTATGTTAACAAAGTCAAGATATACTAGATACTTTATTAAATTTGCATTCTATATTGGAGAAAGACGCAGGAAGATAATGCACTTCACAGTAACTTGACAAAAATTCATTCATGATACAGCAAATCACATTAAGACGTGTGAAGATTGTAATTAACAGCAGCTTCAGTTATTTCATCGGTATCCATAAACACAGTAAGAATATTTTATAATATCTTTCATATTTTTTTCATATTTTAAACCCAAGGCGCCTTTGGTGATGATATGTGTACAAGGGTTTAAGAATACTTTTGTTAACACTCACACAATATGTAAGATGTGACAGTGCTAATCCATGGTTAAAGGACGGAGTGAGGCAAGCAAAGTTCATCCTAAGAGCAGTTTACTGCATTTATAAAATGGCCTTTGAGTTTTGAATAAGGCTCCTAGCTTTAACTAGGTAATAGACACTTCTAGCAACCAACTCATTCCAAACAAGATGAATCACATGCAAATGCATATAAATCATATACACTCACTGCAATAAAGTAATGACTTAGAAAAGGATATTATCTGCAAACTGTCCAAAAAATTGCCAAAGAATCCAGATCCATGGTATACAGGGATAAAACCCTGACTTTTACCATGGTGACCCAGGTTTGATTAGAGAACCAGGAACTTGAGAGCCCAGGTGTAGGTGTAAAAGAGTTTGTGATGATAGTGCTTACTCACTCACCTTGGGGATGGGAAGATGGTCAGGCCTGACACATTGGTATCACCTGCCAAAGAACCTGTGCTGGTTCATACTGAGTAAAGACACTGCTGAGTTGTGTATTTACCTGTTCTGGCTCATATTGTTTAGAGTGCAGACACAGCTGAGTTGGGTATATACCTGTGCTGGCTCATACGGTTCAGAGTGCAGACACGTTCAGAGTGCAGACACAGCTGAGTCGAGTATATACCTGTGCTGGCTCATACTGTTCAGAGTGCAGACACTGCTGAGTCGGGTATATACCTGTGTTGGCTCATCCTGTTCAGAGTGAATACACTGCTGAGTCAGATATATATGAGAAGGAAAACCTGCACATCTCTTCTCCCAACCAAAGCAGTCACTGCTAGTCAAGCAGGTTGCCTGAGGGGTGGGATTATTTGAGGAGGGGAAATTCTTTTGGGCAGGTTGTTTGGTCTGTTCCTTTCTGTGAGAACAAAAGGACTGATACGGATTCCTTGAATGGGAGTAAATTGACTGGAAGGCTCTTACCCAAATATGGAAAAGCCTGGCTCTTGCCCATGTGGGAATAAATGGAGATAAATGAACAAAGACAGTGGAGCCATTGGGCCAGATCCAGTGGTGGAAAAAGAAAGACAACATGTCAACCTTTTGGTTTGAGTAGACCCATACAGAAGTTTTATCCATAGCTTCTGAATGTTGCCTTCTCATTTTGAGACAGTATAGTCATTCAGCTGACACATGATTTTCTGTTGGTAACTAGCACCATGTAACAAGCCATGATCTGTGTTTAAAGAATTCCGCTGCTGTGTCTGTCAGGTAACTGGTAGCATGTTCAAACTGTAAAGACGGGATCCTGTCTGTGAATAACATATATAATTCATACATACTGCAACTAAAGAAGGGATACACATATTGTTTCCTACTGCAAAAGAACTTAACAAACCCATAGGCTTTTAGGTTATGTTCATTTCAGAACTCAGGGATTTTACTGTAGGTGAGGGAAGTGTGATGAATAATTTTATGCATAAGCAAAACACATAAATAATAACAGAAAAAAGGGCAAAACAGATAAAAGAGTTATGAAGAGAGACATTTCCGTTTACATGTAGAGCTGACTAGTGCTAAAGACATGCATTTAGAATTTAAAGGCTGTAGAGGAAACTGTGACTTCTAGATATATTAGACATCAATTATGGATACATATTTTAATTAAAAATAAGTATTGGTCAGTCACAGATATTAAATTTTTTGCAATAATTGCAGATTGCAGCAATTTGACTGGAAGTAGGAGACATTTGTTCTATAAAAAATATTTCATTGCGATTGCTACATTCACGTCACAAAATAGGATAAAAAGGATAAAAAAAGAAACACAAAAATATGAAACTTAAACAGGGAAATTAGTACAGAAGACAGAAACCAGTTAAAATGGCAGTCTAAGCCCAAAACTCTGAACATGACCTGCAGAAATATTGATAAAATTAGTGTTCCCAGAGCAAAAATAAAATAAATAAATAATAACAAAGAAGGAAAGACGAGTGAGCAAGAAGAAATGGAGGAATAAATGACTGCTTTTAAAGCCGCAAATAAATTAAAAACTATTTTTTATTTTGTTTAGAAAGATAATGACAGTAGGCCAATATGTGAATGAAACAACAGGACAACAAACCAAAATGAAAAGGCTACAAGGAAAGGTTCAAGATTTAGGGGGATATAAAGCATCAATTAAAGCTCAGCTACAGGAATGAATCCAGCATTACAAAAATTAACAGAAATAATAAAAGGCAGGGAGAAAAGAAGGATCCTGAAAATTGTTCAAGAAAGAACAGTGTTAGAATACTTGGAATACAAGAGACAGATTGTGACAATGAATTTGAGCCATCTGTAATTCAGCTGTTACTGGAGAGATTTGGGCCAGTAGGAAATCAAGAGACATTAACAGACAAGATACAAAGGGTGGGATAGTAGTAGACAGTAACAGAAAACAGATCCATGCATGTTTGGCATGATTCCATTCTTTTCCTTTGAAAAATAAAATATTAGAGCAAGGAAATGACTTAAAGTTTTCCCATTTGCAGAGATGTTCATTAAGGATTACTTCCAAGGGAGATTCTGACACAAAAAAGCTCAAAGGAGATGGGACCACACTGAATTGGATGTTTTGGGTGATTGAAATGAGCTGCCAGAGAAGTGAGGAAATAAACAAGCTGGTTAGAAATTAGAAACATGTATGCTGAATAGCAGAGTCAAACAGCTGAAAGGTTGGAGTTCAGAAGGAAAGAAAATGACTTCAGTAAAAGAGAATCAATAAATAAGTGGACACTGAAAAATAGATGATTTTGGGAAGGTTAGAAAGGCTGCACTAAATGAAACAGGTCCTTAACTTCTGAAATACATCAAAGAGAACATAACATAATTTCCAAACAATGGAAGGTAATGAAGAAATGCCCATGGCAATGATGGGTAATACGGTCAAGAGGAGCAAGATATACACCTTCAACGTAAATGATATATTTTTCATAACTACTTAAAGATGTACAATAAACTGCAGTAATCATAAGTTTAATATCTAAGCTTAAGAAGAAATAAGTACTACTAATAAAACAAATGGGGGGATAGACATGAAAATGAATATAGAGGGGGAAGCACTGGGAAAATAATGTAAAGAATGACACATAGACAAATCCAAACTAAAAGAGCAACACTAAATATGTAGGATATTAAAAATGTATGTGACTGCAAAGAAGGAAAACAATATTGGACTATCCCATAAATGAAGCTGGAGCACCAAACTGCTGAGCAACATGGGGAAAGGGTAATCAATGACTGGGAATACTTTGATTGTGATATCAGTGCATTTTGGTTGTGATATCAGTACACTTTGATTATGATATCGGTACTGCATTGGAAAACAACAGCTGGAAGGAAACGAAATAAAGTCTTAAAAGGCTCATGTCCAGAAAATACCAATAAGCATTCAAGAGCCATTCCAGAGGGAGTGTAGGCATCCACCAACAAACATGATGTTCAGCTCAGAGGACAGGCCCAGAGAAAGGATTTTGATGAATGATAGCAATGGGTAAAGTGTGGGAAAAGTGGGCAAAAACAAGATGGAAAACATAGATAATTATTTGTAACATTGATGGTTCATTAAATCCTCTTAGAAGAAAGAGAATACAGAAAAAGCTGAAGAGCATATGGGAGACATTGTTCTAGTACAATAAACAAAACTGAATATCAGAGTGGAAGGGGAGATACTGTGCTATGACTATTCAAAAGGAAAATGGAAAACAAAGCAGGGGAAGTAAAGAGGGAAGTATCAACTGTATTACAGGGGATAATTCAGACAACCACATAGAACAATACAAAAGTGAGACAGGTGGATGGATCATCTGGCAGGGATTGGTGGAATGTACACAGTGGACAACAGGAAACATATACTCATCAAACAGGGATGGAGAACTTTTTGCTAATTGGGGCCAGGCAAGAAGAGGTGTAGCAGAGCTAATAGAAAGGGACTGCAATGCCACCACAGAACTAGAAAAAGACTGGTTGTAAAGAAGGAAAGAACATAACAAAAAGAATAGACAGGAACTACACCATGGAATGGAGGGTTGCTGGACATATGGAGGGAAATGTTTGCAATAGGTGGGTTCACACCTTTACACAAAACATTTTGTTAGATGGAAGTTAGTTCAACAGGTTGTTAGAGAAGGGAACCCTAAAGGAAATAATGGAAAAGATACAAATATGAGTGATACATGTATCGTGCAGCAATGAGACATAAGGTAAGTATGTAGGAAGAGACAAAATGAGAAGGGGTAGGGCTGAGCTAGCTGTAAATGGAAGAAAATATAAGATTCTGCAAGGACTTGGGAAATTAGTCAAATACATGATAATTTGAATGATAGGGCAAAATGGATGAACACTGACAGGATGGGATCAAGGTCACTGTCAAGGGAAAATAAGCCCAGAAGGAGAGAATGAAGGAGGATCATGCTGGACAAAGACAGAGATATGTGACACAAAAGAAAGACCAAAGAAATGAAAGTAGAAGGGAAATGCTACAGATCAGGAAAAACAAAAAGAATGGAATTAGACAAAAAAAATCATTACAGAGCAAGAAATGTAACAATGGTACCAGAGGGGCTACTGGTGGGTAATGTGGAAGGTACAAGGAAAATAGCTAGCCAAGAAATGCAAGAAGAAGAAGCAGATATGCAGAGAGAGAGGGGCAGAGAATAATGGAAGGAGATGAAGAATATTTAGAAGATGAGTTAATCAGGGAAATATTTAAGAAATACTACAAGGACATTTACAAACAACTGGAAGGGACAGAAGTCTCAGAATGGAACCGGGGAAAGAATGTAGAGATATATACATTGGAAGGCAAACAAAAATATAATCTGAATTCAGAGGTGACAAGGGATGAGATAAGGAAAGCCATATACAAAATGAAGGAGATGAAAGCTGGAAGGTTAGATGGATTCCCCACAGAATTCTAAAAATAAGCAGGGGATGAATTGTGGAAGGCGCTAGAGGAGGAGTACAAGAAAATAATTAAAATATGAGGAAATCAAGGCAATCATAATACATAAAGGAGGAGGAGAAAGAGAGGGCATGGGAAATTATAGGCCTGTCTCATTGATTAATGTAGACATTAAGATTTTGGCAAAAGGATTGGCATGAAGACTGGAGGAAATATTGCCAAAAATAATGCAAGCAGGGCAAAATAGCTTTCTGAAGGGAAGGAAGGCTGAGAAAATGGTGGAACCTCCTGGAATTTGTGCATAAGGAAGAATACAAGCAGGAAGAGATAGGTGGGAATGTGCTCTTTGATGTGCAGAAGGCCTTTGATGTGAATGAGGTAGGAATTACTATGGAAGACACTGCTGCTAAGGCAGTTAGAGTGCATACAGGCCATATACCAAGACCTAGAAAATGAAATACGCCCATAAATGGATAAGTATCTGAGGAGACAACTATATATATCTACATCTGCATAGCTCTCTCTCTCTCTCTCTCTCTATATATATATATATATATAGATAGATATATATATATAGAGAGAGAGAGAGAGACCAAATGGTGGTTACTGTTCTCCCCAGGTTTGTGATCAAAGATCAGTTTGAGAATACCAAATAGATGGTATCTAATCACACCTTGCATGTGGTATTGAAAGGCAGAAAGAATAGTTAATGCTTGAGATTCCAGGAAGAAGAGGCAGGAATGATGCACATGTCCTGGGATTGTGGGTGGGCACAAGAACTATGGAAGCAGGCACAAAAGATTTTTAGGAGGCATATTTTTAAGGGAAGCAGAGCATGCTTGGAAATCCATTATATGGGGCATAAAGAAAGAGGATAACATCACACTACTAAGTACAGAAGTTAAAGCAATAATCACTCAAAACTGTAAGGAGACAAAAACGCAGGGAAGCACAAGATATACAAGAGATTCGTAGACATGGAGAGAAAATGGCAAAACCTGACTAGAATGGGGAAGGGAGGGGTGAAAAAGCAGTAGAAAGAGGTATTAGAACAATACAATAGTGAAACACATACTAGGAGAAAGGAAATGTGGAATCCAAAGGGGACACCAAGTGGTGGGTATAGAGATAGGGTAGGAAATACAGCCAACTGCTGATGAGATATGGTGCACCATGCATGAGGACTGCATGTAAAAGTAATATACTGTATAGAGTTAATAAAGTTTAAAAAGATAATATCAGCATAGTAGTCCCAAAATAACTAAAACTGTCTCATTCATCATCTTCCACCACAAAGGAAATCAATGCATCATTGATGCCCTAGCACTCACAGAAAACAAAAGAAAATATTAGCACATAAAAGTTTCCAAATCATGCTTTTGAGGTTGTTGGGAGCTGCATGCTCACACAGGAGCCTTCAAACCCCAATACCACATTGGTTATATATTGCAAATCAGTAACCATAATATTGTAGTGCATAGAGCCCACTGATTGTGCTCTGATATTCTAAAAAAGACAAATCAGTTAAGTGCTAGAGTGGTATAAGACATGACCTTAAAAATTGTTAAGTACCCCTTGCTGAAGTCATTAAGATTATGTTTAGCACTCAGCAATAAAATCTGCCTGTACTGTCCCCCAAATGACAGCAGCAGAAATAAAATACTTTGTTCTGCTTGCTGTCTATTGGTAACATGTCCTGACTTCCTGTAATAAACTTAAAAGTTACCACAATTACAGGATATGTGTTTGCATGCATTTTCTGATGGACACAAAGTCTAAAATGAAAATGTTTGTCATTATTTAGTGTCTCCAATCCTTAGTAATTTGTCTAAAAACCAAGGACTTTGTGAGGAACAAACTAAATATGTTGTTGTTTTTCTTTCGGCTTTTCCCGGTTAGGGGTCGCCACAGCAGAACTCCGGTCCGCTAATGATTGGCAGTCAATTTTTACAGTGCAGAGGTGCAAGCCCAACGCCCAACCTTCACTGAAGACACACCCATTCACGCATGTCTTTCAAGCACCACTCGACCGTGGGGAGGACATGCAGACTCCACACAGAAGGTGCTCCAGCCGAGAATCGAATGGGAGAACCTCTTGCTGTGAGGTGACAATGCTACCGCTGCACCGCCATGGCTTATGACACAAAAATCTGGACATTCTGTGAAAAACTGGATAGCTGAGAGACATGGAAATCTAAGTTTAACAGAAGGTACTGCATTACACTGTCTTCAGAGCAGTTCTCAATATGTGTGGTGTGGCTTTGAAAGCCAGTAAAACACTTTGTGTTTTTTTTTTAACTTTAACTTGTAGTAGATCGATCAGATAAAAGGTCCTGTGCAATACAAAGAATTATGATCAAGTCTCTGGGCATATTATATGTCAGTTAGGATTGGCAGCCCAATCCTAATCCTTTACTTTATTCGTGGACTTAACTCATTCTCTCCATGGAGCTGTGGGAGTTTGCACTGTAATTTACAACGGGCAGAATCTAACCCCCAGATTTACTAATCTTCCATGCAGGACTAGCTTAGTCCTGCAGAGAAGCGGCCGTTTAGGAGTAGGATGGCAGCGCACCATGCATATTAATGAAGGCACACTGCCTGAGCTCCTAATCTTACACGGAGCATGTAAGAGTGCAGGGGGTGTGTCTGAGAGCAAAACTTTCAGAATATACACGCCCCCACAATGAAAAACAGCAGAAAGGCCAAAGGAATGAGCAAGACCACTCGTAGGTGTCCGCATATCCCCAGCAACATTCCCCCACATGTACAACAGCAATAGTAAATACAAATCAAATAAACAAACCTATGTTTTTTTATTATGAATCTGATTAAAGCTAACCATAGGTGGGCAGGTGTGCCCATCGCTTAGCTATGGTTAATGCAGCTTAAATGGCTGAAGAGGATAACAAGGAAGATATATGCAAATGAAGCAGTATAGCAATAATGTAGTGGGCAGAGCATTCCTTACTAGTAGGCATTCCCAGTTCAAGTCCCACGGCAGCACATTCCATTTTCCATGGCAAATCACGTTATGACCAATATTTTAATTGCATAATGTACTAAACAACATATATTTATAAACTGGAGTACTGCATTAAATGCATATGTGAGGTGTCAGTGTCATAACATTGCAAAGTCCAAAGATAAGCACATGTGCCCCATACAGTATAAGTACACAGGAATCATGGATACAAATGGAAGGTAAAATGTGTAATGAATGACAATTCCATACAGCTTCCAAATCCCCCACCTTCCCAAGAACCATTAGATATTACTGTCTAAATCAGTGCAATTGTAAGTGAGAGTAAGCACTAGTAAGCAACTGTAAGCACCAATAAGCAGTAGTAAGCATATTTAAGCACTAGTAAGTGAGTTTAAGCCTGTTTGCGCTGGGTAAGCAATGCGCACACAGGTTAAGCAATATTGAAGCTAACTCTCTGTAAGCATATTTAACCAGAGGTTAGCATTGCTTACCCTTGAGCAAACCTGCTTACAACTGCTCAAAAGTGCCTTAATCACTCTGTATCCAATGGCCCTTGTTCTGCCCAGCAATAAAATAAACAGCCTTGCAGGTCTTGAACCCAGGACCCTATACACTACAGTCACAGTAGTTAACCACCAAGCCATCACAGCAGTACAGAAAATGAGATATCACCAAACAAGTCCTCACTTGGAATCAGTATACAGTCATATGTTCTATAACCCACTACATAACATAAATGTGTGAACTAAAGTACAGCAGTAAGCCCAGATGTGAGGTGTAATTGTAATAGAGTGTTGAAGTCCCCAATAAAACACAAAAACCCCATACAGTGTACATACACATGAATCATGGATACCAGGCATATATATAAGATGTAATGGATAAGAAATCAATGCCAAAATGAAAATATAATGCAAAGTCTAATGTAAGCAATTCTAAGCATTGCACAGGCCAGCTTAGGAGGTGTAAGCAATGTGTAGGCCAGCTAACTCAATGTGCCTAGTGGTATACCGCTTTAAACAATGCCAACCTTAGGTAAGCAGGTTTGCCCATAGCCTAGCCTTTTCAAAACTGGCAAATCATGGAAAAGTGTGGGAAATCAGCTCTACTTAAACCCAACAGGTGGGAATACATCTCATAACTAGTTTAGCTTCCCCTTGCAGGCCCAATGGCAGAAAGAGGGAGAAGGTGTGCGCTTCTGGGCACAGTGCTGATGCATCCAGGAGTCCAGAGTCAAGGCAGGACTCCTTGTCAAAGACCATGAGCAGAGACTGCTGCAGAGCCAGTACCAGGGTTCCCAATATAAGGCGGAAGCCTGGGACCATCTCGCTCGTGATCTCACCAGTGCCACTGGCATACCCTAAACTGGTGAACAGGTCAGGCATCACTATGCCGACCTGAAGTGGTGTAAGGAAGACCTCTTGGAGCAGTGGCTCCAAGAGGCTAGAATGGCAGGGGCTTTCCCAGCTGTGTGTAAGTATCACTGCACTATGTGTGTAATAATTGCCAGCTCATGTATATCCTGGATATGTATGGCTAAATATTCCTCTTATGTCCTCCACAGCTGCAAGTGAGCAGGCCGCAAACCAGGAGGCCCACGGAAGTTGCCTGGAGAGGTTGCGATGCGAGGCAAGTCAATAATACTCTTGCAAGTACTGTCATAGGAAATAAATCTAAAAGTATTAGTAAATTAATTGCCTGTATAAAACCTGTATTGTTTAAGGCAAGTACTGCATACACTGGAGAATATGGCAGGAAGATTCTCATATAGTTTGTATGTAAATAAAAGCATAATAGCCTGACAATAAAGGTCTAACTGCTGGACTGCATGTGTATACTCTGGTATCATATGGTAATGTAGATTTGCAATCACTTAATACTTACCCACACTGTGTACCATAAATAGAATATGTAGGAATGCCTATATATGACTGGTGTAATTCCCAGAAGCCATTTAGTACAACTGAGAGACACATAGACAAAAAACAGTGCAAAGGCGAACAACAAAATCTGAATAGCATATGCAACTGAGAAGTGACCTGTCTTATTTTTAGCACACACAGCCATGGTTCGAATACTGGTAGTGGTAGTAGTCTGCATACAGAATCATACCCCACAACTGTACAGATATGTCCAGAATGTCCAGTAAAGTGGTCCATATCTGCTGCCTGTCAACCTGTCCCCCTGAGAAATCAGTGGGATGATGCCAGACGTATAGGAAGCAAACAGGAAATACAACTGATTGACACACATCTATAAGAACAAAGCTGGCACACTAGCAACTCCCTAAAACCTTATGAGAGTAAGAATCTACATATGTCCCATTTACACCCCCATGTTGTCAAACTGTACCCAGAGTGTGTACAGTAACAGAGTGAGATGTATGTGCATAATAGTAATGTGGAATCTGGTACTGTGTATGGCAACATTCAGGTAGTGCTAACAAACATTTCTCCCACAGGTCTGTCAGATACCAACACTGTGCCCAGAAATACAAGAATTATACCATGTACTGGTACTGTTTACTTTGGTATTGTATGGCATTGTGACTGATGCAGTGGCTCTGAATAATAAGGTATTACTCATCACTGTCGCCCACACTGTCCTACAAAACATAACTGTATAGGAAATCCTGTATGAGTGTTGTAATACAAGGTCAGAATCCAAACACACAGGAGAAGACAGAAAGCAGATAGGAGATATACAGCAATATCTATATAGCACACACAACTCTGATGGACAGTATTTAAGTTGTAGCAGACACAGCCATGGTCTGTGTCTTGAGAGTGGAAGTAGGCTGCATACAGACTCATACCCCACAACTATACAGATAAGACCAGAATGTCCAGTATATGGGCCCATATCTGCTGCCTGTCACCCTGTCCCCCTGGGAAGTCTGTGGGATGATCCCAGATGTTTAGGCAGCAAACAGGGAATGCAACTGATTGTCACACATCTATAAGAACAAACCTGTCACTCTAGCAACTCCCTAAACTAGTATGAGAATAATAAGCCAAGTATGTCCTATCTACACCCCCATGTTGTCAAGCTGTGACCAGAGTGTATACAGTAACAGAGTGAGATGTATGTGTATAATACTAATGTATAATCTGGTACTTTGTGTGGCAACATTCAAGTAGTGCTAACAAACATTGCTTCTAGAGGTACGTCGGATACGAACACTGTGCAGAGAAATAAAAATCTTGATACACTGTATTGATAAAGTTTACTCTGGTATTGTATGGAATTGTGAGTGCTGCAGTTGATCTGAATAATAAGGTATTATGGATCACTGTCACCCACACTGTGCCACATAATATAACTGTGTAGGAAAACCTGTATAAGAGTGTGGTAAGTCACTAAAGGTTGAAGAGGGCAATAATCTAGATATGTCCCGGTTCACCTGCATGTGCACAAGACATGGCCAGAATCTGTGCAGAAAGAGATGGATAGCTATCTGCACAACATCAACCCGGAATCTGGGAATATGTGTAGAAACAGTTAGTGTTAACAAACATTTCCTCCACAGGTATACCAAGTAAGAAGTGTATACTGCAGGTAAAACCAGTTCATGTATAAAGATGACGACAACCATATCACTGTCCAAACTAAGGCTATAGGGTAGTGTAGTAATATTTGCAAGGTACAGATAACAGCATTGACTAGGAAAGTAATGTGGACTACAGGAATATACTAGTTGTTAATTAACATCTTTCTCTCCCCCCACCATATCTCCAGCAATAAACTACATACCCACCTCAACTGGTATGTAATGAATTCACTGTTCTGATTATGTCCTATTGGTTGATAATTAGTTAAATCTGTTTCCATGCATGTGCTATATTGAAATATTCCAACACTGGCGGCATGGTGCCATCAATGTACCTGCATGCTGTTGTTATTACCACTGTGGTCCCATATATGCATGTGTTCCATTTACTATGCAACTGTTTCGTAGCTGGTGTCTGGGTTAATGGGAATATCTATGCATGTTGTAATACCTAACCCTGGAATGTGTTGACTATTACTAACCCACATATGATTATAAAATGTAAACATCATAGCACATTTGGTAAGGCTGGTCCCAGCGGACCCACCTGTCCCACATCAGCTGGCCATGGCACCGGGCACCAGCACATCTGCGGCCCAACCTGGGACCTCCTCATCTGTTAGTTCTGCACCACCTTCAGGTGGAACCACCTCAGGGGATGTAGCTCGCCCCCCCCCGCAAGAGTGGGTACGGACAGGAACCTGTCACCCATCACCAGGTCTGGGTCGGGGTACGTAGCTAGCTATGCAGGGAGGTTGGAGATCTGCTACGCCAGCTCGAGGGCTGTGTGTCACAACTAGGGGGTCAGACTGACTCTGTGACTCAGCCCTCAGTACAGCCACCTTCAGGGTTGTAAAGGTGCAGTGGTGACTGTCCATGGGTGGGGACCTCAGTCCCACTGTTTCCACTAGGGGGCTTATGGGCTTCCGATTTCACAACACCCCTCCCTATCAAGGTATCTACCCCCCACATGTGTCATATACCACCCCTGTATGCATCTTGTTTGTCTTGTCTGTCAACCTACCTAACCTACCTCCCCAAATATACCTAATATCCCCTCCCCAACATTCCACTCTCACCTGAAAAAAAAGGGCAATCTGTTCCCAAAACAAAATCTTGCGGCATACATAGCTGTCCATTTTGCACACATGTCCACTGGACGCATGTAATCTGGTCTAATTGGCATCACAACTTATTACTGTTGTCCTCACCCCTCTCTCAGGGGTTTGAGTGTCCAAATCTACCTCCAAATTCAGTATATATGCACAGCTGTTGCTGTAGAAGAAATGGGCAGCTATGGACCTTTCCTACATCCATCCTGGACATCCCTAGCTATTTTCACTACTGTCTTTCCCTCTTTGTGCCCCTTTTTCACCACTTTCCTATCAACCCTTTTTTATTTTCTTTTAAAGAAATTAGACAAGGGTTAAGTGGGAGTAAACACTTTTAAGCAGCAGTAAGCGGGTTTAAGCCTGTTTGTGTGGGGGTAAGCGATGCCTGCACAGGTTAAGCAATTGAAAAGCTGAGTATAAGAAAATGTAACTGGAAGTTAGCATTGCTTAACTCTGCACAAATCTGCTTACAACTGCTTAAAAGTGCCTTAATTACTCTGTATCCAATGGCCTTTGTTCTGCCCAGCAATAAAATAAACAGCCTCTGCAAGGCTCAAACCCAGGACCCAGCACACCATAGCCAAAGTGATTTACCACTAAGCCATGTCAGACATACATAACCCTGATGTTTTCACAAACATATCATCCAGCAAAGTCATTCAACAGTACAGGGAATATATTTCAACATGTAGATGCATGTGTGTGTGTGTGTGTGTGTGTGTGTGTGTGTGTGTATTAATATCTAAATAGATATAACATATCTATATATGTAGATATATATATATATATATATATATATATATATATATATATATATATATATAAATATATACACACACATATATATATATATATATATATATATATATATGTATATATATAAATATAAACATATATACATACATATACATATGCATACATCTATAGATATATATGTCTACATCTATAAGTATATATATATATATATATATATATATATATATATATATATATATATATATATATATGTATACAGAAATTTATATATATATGTAAGCAGATATATATATATCTATAGAGGTATATAAGGACATACATCTGTAGATAAAAATGGGAACATAACAAAAACATATATGTCCACATGCACCGTTAATGGGGTGGAGAGGCCCCAAACAACACATGTCTTGTACGAATAGGTATTCCCCCCACAACCAAACACGTCTGCCCTGCAATACACTACCAACTGTTGCAGATCCCATAACCAGGACCTGACACGACATGGGCACAAGATGTTAATAGTACTTCATCCCACTTGTATGATATCAGGCTGGTATCAGTAACATATCATGCAGTACAGACTGGCTTCTATAGGGAATGTCCATTGTGGAAGCAATCAACATCCCTAGGATACATATACACAGACACATATATGCAGATACAGATATAAATATATATATATATATATATATATATATATATATATATATAGATATGTATAGATATAGATATATATGTATAGATATAGATATATATGTAGCTATACATACACAAGCAGAGATATGTATAGGAAGATACATATGTAGAAGGTGCACACAATATGGAATAGCCACTATATCTACAGTTACCACCTTACCAACTGGACATTGTATGAGCCACCCATATAAATGACAATCATTGCCTGCAACATATACCCACAGAGAGGTCAAAAGATATAACATCACACACAGATTTGCATACATGGGAAAGCTTTATTTGTGTACTATTACAGTTGTATATGCCATGTAATATAGCTGTTTAGACACTGACATCCATATAAACAGAGTAATGCAACTGTGAAACAGTCATACTAATACAGTAGTTTGGAAATGTTGACATATGTTGCTGTCCAGGCCGAGGCCTTCCAGTAGTACAATAGTAAAGACAGACTGGGCCACAGGATACCAAACAATCAACAGTAATTAATGCCGATGTATAGTTCAGCAGCCTCTATCTATACTCTGTACACAATCCTTAGGGGGTAAAGACCTCAGATGACACAATGGGATGTAACTGTTACATAAGAAGGCATAACTGACACTATGACAATCACACTGACAAATAGAACAGTCTGTATGGCAGGAGGCAGTAGGCCTGCATTTACCCAAGGTGGATTATATGGTAATATACATTCAGATACCTTAAGGCAGCTTACCCCTGATACCCCCACATGTTGTAACAGCCTAGGTTAGTTATGGTGCATCCCCCCCCCAGACTCAGTAATACAGGGCCATATACAACTGTTACATACACTGGTCTCTGGAGTGCATAATGGCACACATGTATTGTGTAGGTGAAGCCCACACATATATGGCCCCAACCCCACAGTATGTGTGGGGGACACAACAGCAGTGGACTGATGGCAGGAATGGCAGCATGACATACTCACAGCCCACTACAGCACAACCCCTGACAGCATGTCATAGGAGCAAAGCCTGGTATGTAGGTGGAGGAAAGAGGCTGGAACACAGGTCCGTATGTGTAAAACTGTTGTCATACATTAAGCAAGCCACTGGTGTTACAGGATAGTCTGCAACATATCCTTAGTCAGAAATATGAAGTTAGAAACAGAAATGGATATAGCCATGTACTGACAGCACTCAACACACACACTGCCAATGATATATCTGACACAAGACCTGTGTGGTGGACAGACAAAACATAATAGGCACACCTCTGGCCATCAAGAGGATAAGCCCACAGTTGATACCTATGCAGACAGACTGCATTCCAAATTAAACTAGTATGTACACATAAACCCTGTAACACCAGTGCTATACAATGCATACAAATCTCTACTCACACTCTGTAACCTGGAACCTCCTACAGATATGTAGCTGGTCTGTAGTTCTGGAACCTCCTACAAATATGTAGCTGGCCTGAATGTGCAGGTTCTCCTGTAAGAGGTATTGCTACCTGCTGTCTTTAACACTGATGCCCACACACATGAAAGATGTCCATCATACAGGAAAGGTAAAGGGACCACGCCCACATGATGTAGGGATTTGTAGTAGTTGGTTGCCATGACAGTGGTAATTGGAAGTACTACACAGCATGCTGCATGCAGGTAGCAAGTGGAGAACACTGACTGGTGCAGAGGCCATCGCCTGATCATGTGCATCACCTACAAAAGCTATGCTGCAATCTTTTCAAGAGAGAGAGGCTAAGAGAGAGGCTGAGAGAGAGGCTGAGAGAGACTGACTCTGCTTTCACAGAACAGGTATGTGAAGTATGTAACTTGACCATAGTACTTGGTCCATAATAATGCGATATATGATGTGGAATGCTTTATATGTGCTTTCAGCTGTTGCTGTAATGATGTTCAACTGAACAACTGCTAAGGACAATAGAGTTTGTCACTGTGGGTAGTGGGCTATACCCCTCAACTGTGTAGAACTGACTGATAAGATGTAAGTCATCATAGTGTGTGTTTTGTAATGGGAAGTATGTATATTAGGTGGCCAGTAGCTGGTGGTGAAAGTAAAGCCATTATGATGGACACATGGGATCCACAGCCCTCCCCTTCCAGGATACTCAGGTTAATCTGTAGCATGCAGGAATGCCATAGTTGTGTAATAGGGTTACCTACAATCTGGCCCTACATATAACCCCCTAATGTCAGGGTGTGTCCATATGTGGCACCTGTCTGTGTTGTAGCAAGGCAGAACAGTGCAGCTGTACAGGAAGGTGTTGTAAGATTGTGGACCTGATGTCTGAATGTACCCCACATATAGGTATGCATGTGTGTGTGTGTGTGTGTGTGTGTGTATATATATATATATATATATATATATATATATATATATATATATATATATATATATATATATATATATTTATATATAGGTTCCTAGGTAGGTACTAGGCTATTGGCCCTAGGGTCTATACAAGCCTAGCCAAAAATGTACCCTGGCTTTCGCCACCCAAGAAAATTATTTTCCTGTGCCCCTGTCGAGCAGAACCACAGAAGTGATCCCTGGGGTGAATTTCCTATTACCCATCCAATCATCAAGATTTTTTTTGAAGAGTGCTAATGAGGAGCTCTGTTTGACATAGGTAGTCTGTTCCAGAGTATGGGAAGTCTCTGGGACAGGAATCTATCCCTCCAGCATGTTTTGTTTATTGTGGTGACAAGGTTTAGGTCCCTAGAGTGTGTAGCTCGGAGGTATTGGGATTTCTTTAAGTGGAGCATGTCCAACAGCTCTGGGTTTGACATAGCTTTGTATGTTAGACAGAGATCGCCTCTGAGTAGGCAATATGTGATGGAGTAAAGCTGGAGTTTTTTGAGATGGTCTGCGTAAGGCATCTGTTTGAGGCCAGTAATCCTCTTTGTGAGGTATTTTTGTGGCCTTTCCAGTTGTTGTAGATGTCTTGTGAGGTACATACCAAAAGGGGCATTGTACTCTATAATGGGTCTAATGAGTGATGAGTAGAGGGGAACAATGACCTCTTTTTTTCTGGATGAGAAACCTTTTGTGATGAGGTGTGCCATGTAGAAGGATTTCCTGACCACTGTGGCGATGTGATTATCAAAGGAAAGACTACTGTCCACCTGTGTCCCAAGGTCTCTTATCACACTTTCAGTGTTAAGTAGACTACCGTCTATGTGGTAGTTCATGGGTACAGAGTTTTTACCAAAGGGGATGACAATGCACTTTTTGGCATTGAGCTTGAGACCATGTCTTTGACACCAGGCATCTGTCTCAGTGAGGCCCTTTTGTAGGATGTCCACATCATTAGGTGTTTCAATTATGGCTCCTAGTTTGCAGTCATCTACGAATTTAGTTAGCCAAAGACCTTCTGTGTTAGCCTGTACTTCAGAGAAATATATACCAAACAGTAGAGGACCCAGAAATGAACCCTGTGGTACTCCACTTGTCACTGGTCTGAAGTCTGATTTGGAGTCTGCTACTTTCACCGTGTGGGTTCTGTCAGTAAGCCAGTTGGCAACCCATCTTGTGACATAGGGATTTATACCTAGTTTAGTGAGTTTATCTATAAATCCAGAGTGGGGCATGGTGTTGAATGCCTTGGTGAGATATAGATAGGCTGTGTGAACCACCTTACCATCATCTATGGCTTTGGTGACTACTTCAAAGAAGTCTATCAGGTTTAGGAGACATGATCTGCCTTTTACAAACCCAAACTTTGTGGGCTCCAGAGTTTGGAGATCTCCAATGTCTTTGTTTATGAGTTCCATGATGATACGTTCCATGGCCTTGCAGACGAGAGTCATCAGCCTAATGGGGCAGTAGTTCCTGGGGTCTGTTGTGCCCGCCCCTTGTGGAGTGGGATAACTGTTGCAATGTGCAATTCAATGGGCACAAAGTCTGAGGTGCGGCTATGATTGAACATGGAACTTAGGTGGGGTGCCAGTTCATTCTGTAGTTCATGTAGAAGGCAGGCTGGGATGTTGTCAGGTCCCATGGATGCTGTGTTCTTGGCTTTGGAGAGTGAAGTTTTTACCTGTGCAGCTGTGATTACAGGAACTTTGCATTCTTCCGGTATAAAGATGGGTCGTTTAGGGGGTGAGAGGGGGATAAAGTTAGCACTGAACCTATCTGCCAGGATGTTGGCAATATCAGTTGGTTCTGTATATTTAGTGTCATTGTGCTGTAACTCATAGCAGATCTGAGTGTTGCCATTGAGATTTTTGACATAGCTATAGAATGCTTTGTGGTTGTCTTTAGAATCAGTGGCAATTTTGTTTTCATAACTAGCTTTGGAGGATTTTATGAGGGATCTCAGCTTCTTGCTAAGGCTGACCAGGGAGTTCCTCCAATCATGGGATTTTACACTTTTTTGCAACAGTTTCTTTCTTCTGTTGTAGAGTTTGTTTATGGCAGAAGACCACCAGATTGGTGATATATATATATATATATATATATATATATATATATATATATATATATATATATATATATATGTCCACAAATATACAGATACCCATGTGTAGACATATATATGAGCACATATGTACATTACATATATCTACACATATATAGATATATACCTATATGCAGATGTCTACATATATACAAACATACACACAAACATATATGTATGTAAATACATGTCCCCTATATTACTACCACACTGCTGCATGTATTGTGCGAGGAAACAGCTCACATAGCTATACTGACAGATATATACAGCTATCAGTGTGTGCAACATGGATGGGTATGTCACATGTGAACCCCTTGTTGGGACCACATTGTTCTTGCCTGTGAAGTATGGAATGGTAATATGGGGAAGTATGGCAGGTATAGTTTGTGGAGGTGGTCAGGGTTGGTAGATATAGAGGACGGTCTACAGGGGTGGCATGTGACACATGTGGTGGGTAAACACCCTGGATGGTGTGTGTGGTCTGTGATGTGGATGCCCCATGAGCCCCAATATGGACACAATGGGAACAAGCCTCCCACCCACTGATACTCACAACAGTAGTCCAAGTCCTGAAGGTGCCTGGCCTGGAGGCTGAGCAGGAGGAGCATGTCAGCTTTGTGAATGTGTACTGGGTGCCTCAAAGTGATGTAGCACATCCCACATGTGTCTGTGGAGCCCATTAATGAACAGACCCTGGACCTACCCTCAGGGGACAGGAACATGTCTGTGCCCCGGGGGGGCAACATCCCCTAGGTTGGTTCTACCTGACGGTATTGCTGGACCAGTACATGAGGAGCCCCCAGGGTGGGATACACATATGATGTGGCCGAGTAACATGGGCAGATGGGTTTGGAGAGGTGGTTCTGCTGGGCAATAGTACATATACATGCTATTGTGTCACTGTTATAGAACATATGTTGGTAGTAATAGTCTACACAATCCTGGAACATGTCCAACAGCATGCATAGATATCCCCAATAACACAGAATGTCAGATGTGCAGCAATCACAAAGCAGCCATACCACAGCATGTATGGAACCATAGTGGCCCTGACAATGGTATGCAGGTGAATAGTCTGTAACAGGCCAGCAATGATAGTATCCACACAGGGAACATGGCTACAAACACATAGCACAAAGTATGGTACAATACAATATCTGTCCCACTAGTGGGTAAGCTGTAGCCATACCTAATGAGTTGTGTGTACAGTTTGTTGTCGCTAATATGGTGAGGGTGTGACAGAGATGTATATTAAGAACTGTGGTAGTCTTGCTGTATGAGTTACTCAGACCTGTTTCCATCTTTGTGTCTTTCAGGCAAGATGTCACACGCATGGCTACCAGCTTATTCAGCTGCTGAAAATTAAGTAGTGCTAACCTATTTAATCCAGCACTACCTTGCCCTGTTTGGCTGGGCTGCCCATGATCAGTAGGAATGGACCGCCCTGTGGAAAAACCTAGTCCACAGGATCAATGATGTCGACTGCACAACTGCAGTTATGAGCAGGTCCGACATCATTGTTCTGACCTGCTTTGCAATGCCCGTCAGCATGCTGCTGCAGTCCAGGGGGATCACCTTTACACAGTGGGTGGCCATGCCATCCACCCCCCAACATGTGGAGGAGCTCCTGGCCAGCCTCGTGGCACTGGCCCATCCAGACACACACCAACCACCAGACCCCTTTGTGGAGATAGGTGCCACTCACACACCAGCTAAGGAGCATGCAGGTAAGGCCACAGGGCACATCCATAGACCACTATTGCGTATACATCTGCATCGGTAGAGGTAGATCATGCATATCTGACATGTCATAAATATATTTTGTTGCTGCATAGTAGTGATAAACAGATGTCCATATGTGGTAGTATTGTGGAAATGTACTGTTGACGTATTGTAATACGACACCCACCCTGTAGCACTGCCACAGTTGTGGCCACTGACTATGCATCTCTAACCCTCTTATGTAGGTCCCTCTGGGATACCACCAAGGCAGCAGCCTGTAGCTGGTGAGTATGGTTTATGTAGATGATTGCTAATACACCGGGCATGTAATGGCTATGGTATATGCCATGCACACATCTAACACACCTACCCAGAATGCATGCTGTACATGTGCATGTATTGTTTCTGTGAAATGCACGGCATCACAGGGGTGACCTTGATGGGGTATTGTAAGAGTATGTCAGACACCTGCATGATAACTAACAACCTGTCATTGTGGAATGTGTCCACAGGGAGTAACATAATGGTGGGAGACATGGCCTACAGTAGGGACATGTTTGGAACAACACCCATATGCATGCAACACTAGTGTATATACATGTAGGACAATGGCAACTGCTGCAGAGATATACTATGGCATAAGGCATTACAGTGGTCCACATTATCAGCTAGGACTAGGCTGTAACATGTGGTGTTCAGTGTATGGGACACTGCAAAGTGACACATGTGTAGGGCTTACTCGTCATGCATCTGCAAAAAGGCTGAAGGAGGGGGAGGGGTGTCAGCATGACACACCAGTGCACTGCAGCAGGGATCCTAAGGATGCTAAGAATGGCTGCATCTACACATAGTCAGGTTCAGGACCTGTGGCAGCTGTAACCCTACCCCCACAGCAATGGTGATGACAGTGTGTCAACACCAAGGGATGTGCACATGAGTAGACCTTGCAATCATGCAGAATAGTGGTACATGTGTAGGGCAGACTGAACATACACTGGCAAATGCAGATGACCCACGCTGGTATACCTGATATACTGATATACTGATAATGTGGACCACCTCAACAGTAAATCCAAATTGAGCAAACAGATATACGTTGAACTATGTAACAAAGCCACAGCAGTGATATGCATCAAATGCACATGCCACACATGTAGTAGGGTGTTGCATTTTCATGCCTCACCTATGGGCAGCAACAGCACTATCTATACTATTGTGTGGCAATAGGTTTGTAATAGGAATATGTGGCCTCGGAATGCTGTACCCTACAGATATATGGACATGCACAACTACACACACACATGCCAGAACACAATGGGTATCCCATGCCTATCAACCCATTTGTAAAACACTGTTGTGCTAGTACTGCAAGGCTCATGTAGCCAGTATGGGGAGGAGCTTAACAGGGTACATGTAATGTCCCATACAGCAGCAGCCACAACTGACTATGGCAATGGGTGTTGTGTTGGTTGTAAAGGCCCTCATGGAATTCCCAAGTACAGGTTTGCTAACACACAGACACTGCTATACTCAGTCATGCACATGTACACATGTGTCAGTACAGGGGTGCATCACTGCAGGTGGTCATAGCTGTGTACTTAGCTATTGTCCAAGGAGAGATGGGTTGTGTATGGGTTCTGTGTACAGTGGTATCCTGCCACCTGCCAGGTGGCAGCAGGCAATCTAGCAACATACACTACTGTGATGACCCTCAGGGTGAGAATTACATGCATCAGCCAATTCTCTATGTGCTTCCTGCAAATAGCCACTGAGGTGATCAAGTTGACATGTATGCAACATGCATTACAATAGATGGTTAGTGTCTGTGATGGAGACCTGTACCCAAGCATGTTCTGTTGACTGTGGTCATGTAGTAGAGGTACCCGTGGCATTTGGTGCATACATGGTGCTATCTCCTATATGTGCCAGTTCTTACACAGCTGGGCAGACATGTCAGTGTCAATCAAGCTTAGGTTGTCTGTACATATCCCAGCTGTATACCTGCCATCTGTTGACAGATAGACGTGCAACAACAATATGTATGGCATAACTACATGCCAGAAGTCCTCACTAACATGTGCTGTACAGACAGTAGTCTACAGTTACATTCCACATGATGGATCATTGCCCAGTAAGGGGTAAATACTGTGACACAGCTCACACACCAGGGATACAACAGGGAGGCCTCAGTGTCCAGCTATTCCTGCAGGTGTGCCTGTTGTCAGTACTACATTTAGCACTATGCTCTTGCCTGGGTAAGCACTGTCAACAGTAGTACTGCCATGATACATTACATGCCATTGTGACAGCACGTACCCTGGGCTACTACCCCTGTATGTAACACATTCACATGGACAACAGTGCTGTACAGGCCTCATATATGTCTGGGTCCCACACATGACACTCACACCCCTTGCTACTGTAATGACAGCAGATAAGCGTATGTATTGTACATGACATTACATACACTTATTACAGATGTTATTACTCTGCTATGTTATCAGACTGGGTTGTGTGACCTGATTACCAGGGCTAAGCCATGCTTAGCAATTATCAACATTGCTGCAGTATAACAGCTGAGCTGATTTGCGTACTGGTAAGTGAAGTCTACACTGTAAGGGCCCGTATGATTACCCATAGCTTAGCACCACTTAGTTTCGCCCAAACCTGTGCAAACCCACTTAAAGCTGCTCATAATTGCCTTATCCACTCTGTATCCGACAGCCCCCTTGTTCTGCCGAACAACAAAATGAACAGCCCTTGCAGGTCTTGAACCCAGGACCCTGTACTCTAAAGTCACAACACTTAACCACTACACCATGACTACTGTGAAGACAACTGTTGTTTTACCAATATAGCTGTTAATACACATATTGAGTAGTATTGAACAATTGCCTTTACTTCCTAAATTGTGTAGTCCTTGTTATTAATATGACTGTTGCATCACGTATGTTGATTTATCATAATGTACACATAGCAGATACTTATGGTGAGAAACATCTGGAAGGGTATACACAACCATGAGGTTTACACATGACAGGTATATGGTAATATACATATAATAGGTCTATATATGTTTACATGTACATACACATGTATACTCATACATATGTCAGTATACACATCTGTATAGTGCAACATATATATGGCCATGTGTACATCTCTTTGTATGTACATATATATATATATATATATATATATATGTATATATATATATATATATATATATATATATATATATATATATATATATATATATATATATATATATATATATATATATATATATATATATATATATATATATATATATATATATATATATATATATGAACATTCTATGTGTACAGATATGCCTATTTATGTGGGTATATATGTAGATATCTATAACTATATGTGCATACATATTTAGTCTGATATACCTATTATTGTCAATATATATGTCGGTATCTGTATATGTGTAGACATATATTGCTCTGTATATGTATATATCTGAGTGTTTATATGTATATATATATATATATATATATATATATATATATATATCTATATATATATATATATATATATATATATATATATATATATATATATATATGTACATATACAAATCCATCTATGTATGTCGATATGCATATGTGTATATATCTATATAGATATATGGATAATTATATATACATATATGTTCACCATATGTCCTGAACATGGAGTGGAGCCCTACCTCAGCCACAATAGTCTCAACCTATTAGTGCAAGGGGATGTCAGGTGTGTATTGCAGGTATATTTGTAGACTATTGCTAGTGTAATAGGGATTGTCTTCGCAGACATGGTGTGTGTGGGAGGTTACATCTCATTTGACATGTGCGCCATTTACTGACAGACATCCTAAGGACATCATAGTACAGTACCACTGCTAGCACAGTAATGCTCCTGTTGACTACAGCAGAGATATGGCCAATATATGTGGACAGTCTGACACACTCTGGTCAGTCCAGAGGTATACACAGAACCCCTTAATGCAAGACATGTGGACCAAGCCAGACAATGTGGATGTTAACAGCCATGTAGATGGGTATATCACGTAAATACTGGTATACATGTGCTCCCATAGGTTATGCATTCATACACCCCTGTCTGACCTGACACATAACTACTGGTACAGAGGTGCCATGGCCACATATTACCCACTAGTTTGTGACATACATCTGTACAGCATCCCACTGCTTTGTCTGACATACATGACTGTTATGGTGGCCCAGCAGCAGTATATCTGGACATGACATTTCACTCTGTAAGTACACTAAGCTGCTAGGCATGTAACAAAGCACTGTGCAAGCTACAGGCAGATTGCCTCAACACTGGCCTACATTTCTTATGGAGGAATACACATGTACCTGCATAGATAGCAGGCTCTACAGGCATGTCACAGCACAGAATAACAGACACCTGTGTGAAAGTGCATAACTACAACCAATGTGGACACAGCCACAGTCACATATGGTAAGCTAGGTAATATTACAGTATATGGACTATCTGATCAACACCATCCTCATGTGTGCCACTCACACACCAACCCTACATATACTGGGCCGCTACACATTGTGTTGCGATGCCTGTCTGTGGTATGGGACATGTGTGTGTTTGGCCCTACAAACATGTAAGCCGATAGGGTAACATGCAGTGGAGCTGCATGTGACATCAGATAGAACAGGACCAAGAACAATGACATCTACCCCAGTCTGTACAAAGGCCAAGGTACATATTCACAATACACACACTGTCGACAATCACCATAAGTACACAGACCTCAGTACTGTACACACAACCACAGAATGCCCAGGTTATGTCCTCAAATATAACCCCTGTTATACATAACATGTGTAGCAGTCTGATATCTCACTGGCTTGTTATCAGATATGATGCCAATAAATAGGTGTACTGAACATATGCACCTCTTACTGCATGACATATGTACAAAGGTTGAGAGAGTTGAGGCTGGAGGCACAAACACAAGGCCAATATTGACATGTTGCTGTGATAACCTCAGACATTTACGGTTGTAACAGGGTTTGTTGCAACATATATCCTATGAGGGATATGAAGTCAGTAACTCTGATGGCTGTCACCATCTACTGACTGCAAATCTCACACTACCTTCTGCAGTTCACAGATAGGTGCTCTGTGGTGTGGTTAACACAAGAAACACAAGGCACCACACATTGCCCAGTCTGCAGATGATCCTACAGATGTGGATTCCTCATAAACATAGTACTGACATGACAGGTATTAAAACATGTAGGACAGCCATGTCCACACACACCCTCTTAACTTATTACAGCTGAGTGCTCCACCAGGCATCTTCTGCAGTTAACTCCTACTGCTCCTCTAGGCATCAAATATTGATTGTTCATATTTGCATTAATAATTCCAAAACCATGTTACTTACAAGGTACCAAGATATTTTGTCTTGAAGCATCTGTAATGGCAAACACAACTGTATTGATATTTGACCTCTATCAATGAGTATTTTCTATAACTGTAAGGTGATAGCTTCCTTTTTTAAAGGCTTAAGCCACGTGCACTGGGAGTTAAAGGCACACACTCAAAAAAGCTGTACCAGAGGGAATGAGTTAAACCAACATTACTCCGAATGCAGGATAGCAGCGCTTACAGTCTGTAGTCAAGTCAGGCACATCCCCCTCCTGTGTGTTGGCCTGTTTCCACAGTGTATGTTGTTAGAGGTAAATCCCCAATCCATATGTGATGCTGTTTGCAAAACAACAGATCTAGTTCCTGCTCACAGTGAATGAAAAGGCCTAACATCAACATGATGTTCCTAGATATTGGAGTGTGTGTTCATGCAATTGACTATGGGAATGTTACCGCAGATGGTCCACATGCAATCAGATAGAGGAGTGCTGAAATTCATGCAGAGGCCATCAGCTGATAATGAGAATCACTTACAATAGACATGCCACTGCCTAAGCAAAGCAGGTGTAAGTCTCCACATCCACCAAAGAGGGAGTGAGAGAGGCAGACAGAGGCAAAGATAAGTCAGGGAGGGGTGGGAGAGTAAAACTTAAACATGTTTGTGTCACACACCTACCAGTACAGGGTATCAAACCCCTGACTGACTATGTATTGCTATCACATGTCTATGCAGTTATTGGATGCACCACATAGGTAACATGTTGAGGAGCCCTCCAAACGTATATGTGATGGTGAGTGACATCTGCAACAGTGATATGTTAGCTATACAGTAGGTGTAGTACACATGCCTGTCTGCATGAACAGGTGTCAGCATCAATACAGCCACACTCCCACAGGGACCCACACACATTGACACACTTGGCAGGGTCAGGAATACAACTCATCGCTAGTTAGATTGCCACAACACAGTACTGTGCAGGTATCACATGCACTACAGGGGTTATATAGAGGTTATATGGGCAAAGGGTATGTGGAGGTGTCTGACATCAGACAGCATGCTTCATTATGCCAATGGGGGTTGTAGTGAGTGTGAATGTGGTCATAGGTATCATACACCACACACACAGACACAGGGTGCCAGTGCTGACTTGCATGGGTGCATTGCTTCATGGGTGTGTAGTGGTCGACTGTGCCAGATGGCTATATAAGACTAGGCAATGGGTATACCTTGACATCAGGCCACATGACAATGGTCTGCAGTGTGGCTCAGAGGTGTAGTGGCTGGATTTGCCCACACAGGTGGGTATTGTATTCCCCATCCATCCACCTGTGTAATTATTGTGTGTGGCCATTGCTGTGCATTGCTTGCCATGTATGTGTTCCTTCATCCATGACATGTACGCTGTCTGGGATGTGCACACATCCCACATGCATGTACAGTGACATGTGGAACTGTATCTGGGGTGTCTGGCCCATGTTGTGTACACTACACAGATTGTTATCATCAGATGTGCCAGTCCTGGCCTCATGTGGCGGGAACTGTTAATGGACAGCAGGTTGACCCTGCACCTACATTGATAGCATGATACAGGCATTCCCTGGTGTCAGTGGCATCTGTCCATACAGGGCATGTGTTTCAGGCATAGTATGTCCTTTGTGGGTCACATTTGATGGCATCATAGATGTTGCAGGTGTCCAGTGGAGAACATTGGGAAGGTGCGCTGTCTGAATGTATTTGCCTATTAGACTGATGGACAGGGTGCCATGCCCTCTGTAGCCCACTGCAATCACACCATGGTTACTATCAGTGGGCGATATGCAGTGTACTACTAACATAGCGGTTGCTGCCTAGGCAAGTGTGTGTGTGTGTGTGTGTGTGTGTGTGTGTGTGTGTGTGTGTGTATGAGACATGGGTTGAGAGTGTTCCCTGGGTAATACAAGGGTTGCTAACTTTGTTCGACTGGCCTTGATGTCACATGTAGGGGTATGGATTTGCACCCCAGCCTCTTGGCTATTTCACATCTGTTATCCCTGTACGGTGGACATTGTGATATATACTAGGGCCACCATATAAGAAATTTGCAAAACCCACTCCACAATGAGTCCAGTTGTTACACACTCACAGCCACCTCCACACAGGATATGAATGATAAACACAGATACACACATGCACCTGCCATGTCTGGGATTAGAACTCCTACCTAACTAGTTTATTACACTATAGCACTAGGCAGTTATACAATGCACCGTGGAGATTACTGGAGGATATGACATCAGCAGGATTGCCAAAGTAGGGCATTTGAATTGTAGTGAATGTGACTAGCCTAAAAAGCATTGCTCCCTACACAGACATAGAAACACACACACAAACATCCACACCTGCCGTGTGTGGGAATAGAACCCCTACCAGAGCTCTATGTCACACTACAGCATTACACTGTTATAGGACACACCATGGGGATTAGTGGAGTTCTCCTTCCCCAAAGATGTATTTCACAGTGAATGACATCAGCCAATGTAGGACATTTGATTTGTAGTGAGCGTGAGTAGCCTAGAAAGTATTGCTCACTGCACAGATAAGACACACACACACACACACACACACACACACACACACACACACACACACACACACACACACAGAGTTTCCATGTTTGGAATTAGAACTCCTACCTAACTAGTTTATCACACTACTGCAGTACGCAGTTATGGGACACGCCACAGAGATTACTTGGCTACGGTTTTCTGAAAGGTGTATTTCACAGTGAATGACATCCGCAGGCTTGCCAAAGTAGGGAATTTGAATTTTAGTGAGTATGACTAGCTTAAAAAGCATTGCTCTCTACCCTGACAGAGACACACACACACAGTTGCCCTGTCTGGGATTAGAACTCCTACCTAACTAGCTTATCACAATACAGCAGTACACAGTTATAGGACGTGCCACGGTGATTACTGGGCTACAGCTTTCCCAAAGGTGTATTTCAAAGTGGGTGACCTCAGCAGACTTGTCATAGTAGGGCTATGGAGAGGGCAGTGTGTAAGCATGGGCCATAATTCATTCATCTAGAGGTTGATATGCCACATGCGGGCACATGCAGTGTTTTATTCCACAGGTACGTGTATACAGCTGCTAGATGACTACTTCCTTATACAGTCATGTTACACGGGTAGCACTTGCACCACGTAGTCTGTAATGCTGATGGATACTGGTGGCTAATGTCTACAGTGAGTGAAATTTAGACCTCATGTGGTTGTAGCCATTTGGCTGTGTGCTGCGTGGGACAGGCTTCATAATGGAAGGATCCTTGTCACAGTCACTCTCTTCCACATATCTATGTATGTCTACGTTTGGCTTATTATAGTGTGTTGTCCTTGGATATGTGTTTGTATTCCTATCCACTGTGTGTGCAAAGCAAGATTGGTGCATACTAAGGAGTGTCTGCACTAACATCTGCAATTGCCAGATATGTATGGTTCACTGTTGTTTGCAGACATGGGCTTCATTTGTTTAAGTGTGTGAGCATGCCCAGTGTGCCTTTCTGTATTGAATGTGTTGATCGATTCCAGGTAGTTTGTAATCCAGTGCAGAACTTAGTGCTATACACATACAGGTAGCAAACTATTTCAGCAGGGTATCTATCAATCACTTGGCAATACGGGTACAAAGTGTGCGGGGGATAGTGTGTATTGTAGGTGACTGTGTCTGTGCTGCTTCAACTACATGGTAGTGCTGTTAGCAGAGATATTCCTACATGTGTACTATTATACACTGTGATGTTTTCTGTCCTCATGTACTGTCAGGTGAATATTCCTGCTCACGGTGATGTCTTGGGGGACAAGGGTGTCTGCAGCTGAGTTCGGTATTGTGGGCAGGCGCCTACATATTCATGGTAAATTATGGCATTCTGTAGGGAGAGCTGCAGACACTTGCTGCTGGGTCTGCGTATCAAGTTCAGCACCTTGGTACAGTGCTGGCAGAGGATCCCATACTTGTACATCCATCGACATGACAGTATGGCCTTATATTGCTGTGGCAATACCTCACAGCTGTACAGATTCGCACAGGTTACCCAGATGCAGGGAGTCAGGACATTACCCCTATTGTGGTGTACGGGCAGGTATGTAGCCACCCATTTATGTGTTTGCAGCCAGGGATAGTGTGTACACACAGCTTTGTGTTGGACTTTGCACATTCCATGCTGCCCATTCTCCCACCCCCACCTCGTTACTCTATCCTCTTCCATACATTATGCATACATTCTCTGATACTTTCCCTAAGGTTATCACCCCATCACAGCTGTGTGTTGATGTTGGTCCACAGTTCATGCAGTGGGACATGGTGGACATGTTACTGTGGTTTGTCGGCATGGCCTTGCATATGGCTTATGTGGAGTGCGTTATGTTGTTATTTGGGTGTCCATGACATAACATGTATTGGCAGTACATGTGAGACACAGGCCCTTTGCAGAGGCCTGTGGGCCATTAGGTGTTGATGCAGGCCAGATGTGGCAGGCTGTTGCATTCTGTCAGTCCTACAGTCTCAGACCACTATACAGTATATTCCCCTGGGGTGACAGGGTAGGTGTGCTAGGTGTTCATGCCAATACCTTCTATCAGTCTTGATCAGGTGGTGTGGATGCTGGCAGGGTGCTACCTATGGCTAGTGACACACCTGCATGGGACACCTGCACTGCATGCTGCATTCTTTCGCTATTGCCATATACAGGTGGGGTCATATTGTACCCATTCCCCACAGCAGGGATACGACCAGAGAGGTACCTGTGGGTGGTGTTTGTGTGAGCTGGGTGCATGTGTGCTATGGACACTACTTGCATCTGACACACAGATATGCACTGGGCATTCCAGTTATGCTGGCATATGCAGGTACATCAGCTGTTTCCCAGTACATCAGTCCTACCTCCTTTGTGATCTGCAAGTGACTGGGCAGACAACACTGGTACTACAGGACCAGATGATGTGAGGCATACCTGTATGTACAATTCCAAGGGTATGTCCATTTCACAGTGACAAAATATGTGCTGTATGTCTGGGGTACTTCCCCCTGTGTGCTGCTTATATATCTAGCCAAGCAGCCATGCCATGTCAGTCTTTCAGATGGTGACACATATTACCACCATACATTTAGAATGTCTTACTGCTAGCATGTGTTATACTAGTGTGTATTGTCTTTGGCACTGCAGTTGTGAGGACTTGTCTCTGTCATCAGCAGTAGTGGGCAATGGCCACCAGATCTTACCTCAGCATGCATACATACTGACCACTCTCACACAATATGAAACACACACACCAACCTAACACACACATACCTGCATATTGTGCAGATGCTACAACCTATCTTACTACCTTGACCACCTCCGTGCATCTGTGCTCCACTGGTATTGTACCTACACATACATGTTACTACATTTCTACAAAAGGTTGTGGGGGGGGGCACACCTGACTGTTACAACATGTGTACATCGGATTGGGAGGCACACCAGACCATTACTACATTTCTAAATAGGTTTGGGGGCACACCTGACTGTTACTACATTTCTACGCAGGATTTGGGGAGGGGGTACAGCTGTCTGTTTGTACATTTCTACACAGTAGTTGGGAGGGTGCACATCTAACTGTCACTACATTTCTACACTGGATTGGAGGAAGGGGCACACCTGACTGTTTCGACATGTCTACATAGGAGTGGGGGGGCACCTGACTGTTACTACATTTCTACATAGGATTGTGGTGGGACACAACTGACTGTTTCTACATTTCTACACAGGATTGGGGAGGCACATCTGACTATTTCTACATTTCTACACAGGATTGGGGGGGCACACCTGACTGTTACTACATTTCTACACAGGATTGGGGGGCATACCTGACTGTTACTACATTTCTACACTGGATTGGGGGGCACACCTGACACTTTTGCACATTTGCTAGGACTGTGCTGGTATGTCAGGTACTCCATTTCATTCTGTATTCTAGCCTATCATGCTGACTAGAGGCATATCAGTGTACTACAGGTCTTAGCTTTGATTGACCTACATATTAGTTTCTGACTTCCTACACTTCAGAACTAACATCCCACTGCCTGACCTGCTGTAGTCTGTCTGTGTAGGCCTGGGGGGGGGAGTTACCCATAGGCATCATTCAGAGGCCATAGCACAGCCTTTGATTGTGTTTGTCTACACCTGTCCTGCTGGCTGAGACTGTTGTTGGGTATGTGAACCTCCCTGACTGGCATGTGTAAGTCATATGGACACACATGTGGCCCAGCACATTTCCTGCAGTGGGTTTTGTCATCCTGTGTAGTACTGGCTACTATGGTGACACCAGTATTTGTTACAGATCTCATGGTGCCACTGTAGGTGTCTACTATCTGCTGGCATACTATTCAGCCACCCAATTCCCATGCATGCTCATATCCATACCATAGATACAGGTAACAACACATTCTACTCCATTCAGAAATTGGAAGGTTGAGTGACTTACCTTGTGGGTGTCGCAGTATTGAGGATGGTGCTGCAGGGTTGCCTATGTCGGATGCACATAGTACACTCCCTACACATGGTTGAGCACAGGTAGTGTCATGTTGGCATCCCTTTTACTGTATGTGCAAGTCAGAGAGAGGTATCATTCCTTGGGTCCCTCCTGTGTCAGTGTATGTGCTATGCGTTGCCTCTTTGCCAAGGCCAGGGTATACTGGGCATGCCTCCTTCTGCCTATTGGGGCAGGTTCAGGTTGTTCCTCCTCCGAGTCACTCTACCTGTGCAGGCCTTGGCAATGGTGGGGAGCTGTGTGGCCCTGCCCTGTGCTGTTCCTGCTGCAACTGTTTCCACAGGAACATATTGTGTAGCATGGCACATACAATGACAATATGGGTACATGTACCTGGTGAGTACTGCAAGGCTCCACTGGATGTGTCCAGGCACCTGAATTGTGACTTGAGCATCCCAAACACATGCTCTATTATAATTCTGGTCTGAGCATTTGCCTCATTATGGAGTTCTTGTTCGGGTGTGTGTGCATTTCTGATGGGTGTCATCAGCTACTGCTCCAGTGCGTAACCAGCATCCCCCAATAGGTGACCATAAATGATGTCCTGAATGGCACATTTCTGGTACAGCTGTGTCAGATGCCAGATGTGGGAATCATGATAGCTTCCAGAGTAGCCAGCACACACATTCATTATTATGCCCTGGGCATCGCACATGACCTGGCAGTTGATGGAGGGGAAGCCCTTGCGGTTGATGTAGACCCTACCCCGCTCACCGAGTGGTGCTTTGATGAGTATGTGCATGCAGTCTATAGCACCCACTACCTCAAGGTATTCTGATATTTGGTGGAACAGTTGCATATTGCTCACTCCTCATGGGTGTTGGGGAAATATACGTGCTCACCGGCATGTGCTGACATGGCATCCAGGAACTGGCGGAGTACCCTGGATGCTGATGCCTGTGAGATCCCCATCATATCCCCAGTTGGCCTTTGGAATGTACTTGTAGCTAGTATTCTCAGGCCTACACATACCTTGGTATCCACTGGGATGGGTTTTCCTCTCTTAGTTCTGTGCATCAGGCATGGCCGGCACAGCTCAGCAATTTGCTGTAAGAGGTCCCTGTCCACCCTATAGCGCTTCACTATCTCCAGCTCATGTAGCTCCTGGTAGGTTACCCTGGGTTTGTACACTCTTCTCCATCTCCTCAATGTGGGTTGGTCAACAGCATTCACATCCTCACCACCCTCAGCCTCTTCCACATGTTGTTGTCTGATGGCTATTGCAGCTCCTATCATTTTGTTGTTTTGTTTGTTAAAACTTCCCAGCTTGTATACACCTGTGATGTGGAGTATGGGAAAAACCAGAGGGAGAGGTGTTTGCATAGTTTATAGTAGTATTCTGGACTGCTGCCTGTGTAATTGGCTGATTCTAATACATTTCACCTGCCAGCTATACTACTACTCCTAGATTACCTTCCTACTGCTGTTTTCCCTTCCCATTGCCTTCCTGTTTAAGCCAGGGGGTGCGCCGCACAAACACAGTGCTGAAATGTGCACAGAGCTGCTATTTCCTGGTTTATTTATTTTTTCCTTTAAAACCCGGTGCGTGGCATGCACATCCACTTAAGCAATGTATAGAGTGCTAAACAACCTCAGACACACCCTCTTGCTTAGCTGTGCTAAGCTTGGAGGAAACCCAAGCCACAGGGCTCCAATCCACTTACAGTATGCCTGACACACACCCCCATGATGTCAGATAACTCCTAGGCTTGCACCAAGCTATTTTTGCTCTTACACTGTTGGGAGCTGACTAGCACGCACAGAAAATCTGGGATTGACTATCATTCCCCTCATTTGCATAGGATTGCCTGCTAATGCATAATTACATGTCCCACACTGTGCCTCCCCCCTTAGCAACCACTATTCATTGTCTATGTTGTCTTCTGCCTGTCATTGAGTATAATAGTAGAAAAAACACGTTCAGTTCCAACGCAGAGGCAGGAGACAATGATGAAATCCAGAGTATTAAAACACGATGATATTTATTAGATGAAACACAGGGATGAGCGCTTTCGCGTAACAATACGCTTCTTCAGATCACCACACAAAGAGTAACAACTATATTTATACATATTTAATTATCTTAGATGGTCCAATTAATTCAAACCCTCCAATGAACAACTAAGGAGAGATTATTCACAGGAGGTTAACCCTCTGTGAACCAAGACACAATAATGTAACCACTTCAAACTTTCAAGTCAGATTATCTAATGCGGTTGTATATATATGTATACATATTCAGATAAAAACACATTCAAATAAAAATATATATTCAAATGAGAATGTGTATATAAAATGTATAAAATGTACATATAAAATAAATACAATGAATAACTCAATAGCTATGAAAATATAAACATAAATAAATATGTATGAATATGAGATATAAAAACTTCATATTAATTTGATCTAGCCAGGCATAATAAATATAAGCGGATCGCTTCACTACTAATATCAAGAAGGATTTAGGGGCTATAAGGAAGCATGGAACTCTTCCCTCCAGCTCTCGTGATTTTTTACCCTTACCTATCAAAAAGCCTCCATTTCCCAGAGACAGGTCGAACAGCCGGGACAGAAGGAAACGGAAGCTGTCGGGCGAGGATTACCAACAGCAAAGAAGGCGAGCAAGATAGAAGAACATTTATTTTTCAACCTTTCGGACTTCCCACTTAACGTGAATGATGCTAAGGTCCTAGATAAAGGATTATCTTTTATCCCCTCCCAAGGTAGCTCTTTACATCACATTCTAACTGACTTACGGCTGTTCGCTAGGAACGTAGCCATTAAGCTACTGTTTTTTAGAGATGCACATGCTGAGAATGTTAGTAATTGTATACCTGATTATCAAATGTTTAAAAAGAAAAGTACTTTCTCCCCTATACTGCCGAGTCATGTGGAAAGCTTTGTTAAACTCTGTGAGAGAGATTTATATGAATACTTCCTGAAGGACAATAGAAAATGTTTATATTACAACATGTCCAAAGATGAAAGCGTTTCACTTAGGGAACTTACACGTAACCAATCTGTGACTATCAAACTGGCAGATAAGGGAGGGGGTATAGTTTTACTGAACACCAAAGATTACGATACATATATGAGAAATATGCTTGATGATTGCTCCACTTATAAGCATGTTGATCAGGAAGGTCTAAATAAGATAGTTAGTAACATTAATGATACCTTATGCGACCTACTAATGGGTCGCCAGATCAACAAGGATCTTTTGACTACTTCTCTACTCCTTTCCACATCTTCCTGTGATAAAGGGCTTGCCTAAAATGCACAAAGGGCTTCACCGCCCGCTGAGACCCATTGTCTCAGGTGATGGATGGAGCACAGAAAACATTTCAGTTTTTCTTGAAAAAACTTTGAAACCATTAGTTAATAACATTCCAACCATCCTGAAGGATACCTACCAGCTCTTGGATATACTAGATACTCTAGGGGTAATATTCAATAAAGATAGACACCTTCTGGTGACTATGGATGTCAGGAACTTGTTTACCTCCATTCCCAACGATGAGGGGGTTGAAGCCATTAGAATGATAATGCAGGTTTTTCCTCTGATAGATCGTAATACAGAAATCCTGGTATGTCAGTTGTTAGAGCTGGTTCTGGATAATAATGTTTTCTGTTTCAAGCAGCGTATGTATTTGCAGGTAGCAGGGTTGCCATGGGCACCCCTGCGCCAATACACAGCTAACCTAGTGGTACATTACTGGGAGAGGAATTTTTATTTACACACCCTCTTTTAAAAAATGTCTAGTTTACCAACGTTTTGTGGACGATATTTTTATGATTTGGGATGGTAGTGAACATGACCTCTGTACATTTGTAGAGTATCTAGAAACCACTACAGGCTATTTAAGATTTACTGTGGAAACCTCGTATGATAGTATTTTTTGGATATCAGCCTTAGCATTAAGGGTGGTAGACTATCATCCACCCTCTACCGGAAGGCCTGTTGGAAAAATACTATCCTACAGTTTGATAGTATGCATCCCGGCATGTCTTCAAGGGGATAGTAAAAGTCAGTTTCACAGGCTTAAAAGGCTCTGTAGAGACCCTATGGACCTAAAGCTCCAGGTGAAAGAGATGGAGTTAATTTTTGTGGAAAGAGGCTATGATATTAAGTTAATTAATCAGGTTAAAATAGAAGTACTGGGAGAGACATACGATGCTGATTATCACATGCCTTCTGGGATTACGGCTGCTAATAAATTAGCTCCTAAAGTGACAATGACTCATGATAGAACCATGTTTGTTACTACCTATACAAATGACAGTGCGACAATTAGGAGAATTATCTCTAGACATTGGGGAGTCTTAACATTGGATGATAGAACATCAGATATAGTAGGCCCCAGCCCTGGTTTTATGTATAGGAATAATAAAACCTAAAAAGGATCCTATGCATAGATCATGACACAAGTAAGATTAATTTTCATTGACAGAGGTAATGTCAGGAGAAAGGGGAACATATCCTTGTAGAAGGTGTAACTACTGTGGATACATATCTAGGGAACAAGATTTCATACATCCAGTGTTAGACTTCTCCTTTAGCCCTAGGTTCTATGCAGACTGTAATACCTCGGGGCTAGTTTATTTAGCTAAATGCCATACATGTACAGCATTTTACGTAGGCATGACTAAA
>NC_056746.1:986846844-986891844 GCF_019279795.1 Protopterus annectens | reverse complement strand
CCAGCACTGAGTCCTGGGGCACACCACTAGTAACTGGTCTCTTGCTGGATCTGCATTCATCCACTTTAACCACACATGCCCTGTCCTTGAACCAATTGGCTATCTATCTGGTGATGCAGGGATTTATGTTTAATGATAGTGTAGGCAGTCACAAAAGGTGAAATTTCACAGCTGGCATTTTGCATGTTTGAGATAAAAAAAATGTGAATTTAAGTAAAACCATGGGGAAACAATCAAAAAATTAAACACATGCTCATAACTTACGTAGTTGGTAATATCACTGGCCAAACATTCAGAATATTAATCTTAACAGTTTTACATGAAGAAGTATGTAAGGTCGTATACATGGCACTTTGCATATTTGGTTTAAAAAAATTAAGCAGAAATGTTCCTCAAATTAAACACAGTCACATTACTTTGGACTTCTGTAATTGTGTGGAACAGAACATCCAGAATACTAATGTTATGGGTCTTTGACATGAAATCTAAAGGACTGTTATGGAGTTCCATCTTAGCAGGTGAGTTTGTATTCATTTAATGACATGTTAGAATACACTCAGCAAGCTGTCACTGAATCTGTTGCAAATCATTCATCAGAGATAAGCCTTGAAGTAAACCTGCAACTGACGTTTATAGGTTTTAGGCGGATATTAGCAGCCCAAAATTTACAGGTACTTGTGTGTGGAGAATGAGATAAGCCTTGAAATAAACCTGAAACTGACATTTGCAGGTTTTAGGCAGATATTAGCGGCCCAACGTTTACAGGTACTTGTGTGTGGAGAATGAGATAAACCTTGAAGTAAACCTGCAACTGACATTTGCAGGTTTTAGGCAGATATTTGCGGCCCAACATTTACAGGTACTTGCGTGTGGATGTCATCTACTAGCCTAGCAATATTTTGCTTGAACATGCATACAAGTCAGCTCAAAAACATCAAGATGAGTGTTCTGTAGGGATAATTTAGAAAGGTTAAAAATTCAAGAGTATTGATTACAGCCAGGTTTCTAAATCAGAAAAAGAAGAAAATGAAAGAAGTCCAACCTCAACAGACATAAAGTAGAAGTATACAAGATGAAGCTAAAATAAGTGAGGTAAGGAAAAAGTTAAAGTGCTGGTTTGCCACTGGTAGATATGTGACATTTGAATGTTTGCTACTAGCGAAGAACTGGATCATTTTCTTTATTCAGCATCATTTTGTGGTTACATTATGTTGATTCTTAAGACTCCAACTAGTATTATTGACATGAAGAGTAACTGGTTTAATTATGACTATACAGATCTTTGTAGTTATAGGCAACCCTTAGGCTTAAGTACCACGATTTATTAATATCACCAGTTATGCAGAATAATAATTAACTTTTACTGACTCAAGGACTCTGAGACTCATTATTTCAGTTATTGTGATGTGGTCAGCTATCATCCCACTGTCTGAAATATATTTCTTCAATTAGAGCTGCATTACACTGACAGTTACGACCAGCATGCCACTTTTATTAATCTGAAGTACAAGTGAAAGGTCAGCAGCATTGTTCTACGTAATCCTGACATTTTATGTTAGTGTGTCTGCTTGAAAGTTACAAATTACTTCTATGTTCTTCACTATCACAACTCCCCAGTGACTGACATGATACTATTTATTGCACCAGTCTAAAAAATATAAAATAATAAAAAGGGCCATTGCTGAAGCAGTGGTCAATGGTAACCAAACAAAAGAATCCAAATTAAAATAAGAAATACTGAACAGCTATCTCTGAGCATCTCTGCTGTGGCTAGTGTACATCCTGTGACTTACTGTTTGTGTATGCAGGGCTTTTGGATGGGAGGCAGATTTACCAGAGCCATTGGCAATCTTTTTCAAAACACAAGAACTGCAATATGTAGAAAAACTGCAGTCAAACTACGTAATGACTATAAAACAATTAGTAACTGTTGCACAGTTGTATTATTGTGTCATGATAATGTCTCAGTCCCTGTCATTACTATAATGTCTATACAGAAATACAGATGTTATTATAGGAATAAAAACTTCTTATAGAAATACTATGTTATTGCACATACACAGCTGAGTGAAAATGTCTTCCACTAAGGGCTTTATTTTTGTAACTAAATGGCTGTAGAACATGTTGAATATATAGAAGAGCACATCTGAAGAACCACGTGTTACAGCTTCACTAAAATGTTACAAATTTGTTGATGTACATAACCATAATGTTAATACTATGATATTAATAGTAAGACCATCTGCCTCTCTGATTCTTAATGCAGCAATATTCTTTTATGGCTATGATTGTACTACTATTTGTATGCTTCCCTAAACCACACAATGAATATTATTATATCAATCTATACTAATAGTATGATATTTTAAAGTAAGGTAAATATTGATACAGATGAATGACAGCAGTTTCCAATAACCCTTGACTCTGTAGACATACATTGTTTCAAGTCAGTGCTACTTTGCTTATTATGCTAGTGTTCCTCTGAGACAAATCCTACTCTTTATTTTTGGAAAATAATCTGTCTGCCTCAGAACATTAGTAAAAACATTTCCTAGATTCACTGCATCATTTGTTTGGTTTGCTGTATCTTGTCATTTATGTTAATGCAATGTAACTATATTCTCCTGACTCTTCAGCTGCTAAAAGGTATTTTATGCCCGAATAATGTTATCTTCAGCTAACTCTGAGGTATATATCTGTTTTGACATGTGGCATGGTTTCTACAGCTGTTAGTAAAAACCTTTTGTGTAGTACATATATTTTCTGGCTCCCCCAGACATTTTTCATTACAATCAAAGGTACTGTTATGCCATTTCTTTTCCTTTCCAAATATAATATGGTGACTATATGTTATCCTTGCATATTTTAATGACACTACTCATTTTTCTTGGTATAGTAGAAATGTGCTGAATATCTGGGTAGTAGCAGTCTGCATTCTCCTGATGACTGTATTCCATTGTTTCTTGATGTCCATGCCGTCCAGGATATCTCATAGCTGGAACTGCCAGTAATGTAATAGCTGGAGAATACCACTGCTTGTCAGGCACCTTTAATGCCAGCAATGGAAACATTTATTTCTTTACTATAATGCAGCTAATCCCATTGTTTACCTCTGGCACACTTAGCAGGAAAACCACAATATTGTATCATATTATTAAAAGGTGCAACAGGCCTTTGAACACATAAAAGAGCTATCAATGTGCCAGACATAGACCCCAGTTATTCTTGTTAATTATTTAACAGACAAACATTCTTTTCTGCCATTTTTCTTTTTTTATTTATTTTTATTTATTTATGTATTGATTGCTAAGAGAAAGTGAGGTTGGCTTGTATGTGTGATCCAGTAGATATCCTGATGATATCCACATCATTATGCTAAAGAAATGTACTGCATCAACAGCCAACACTGAGACACCTGGACATTAAGGGTGTCTTATGCAACTTTATTACATATTTAACTGAATATTGTATATGCAAATGGGTAGGTGTAAGAATGAACAGCAAAAAATCAACACCATACCTTGTTCAACTAAGAATGTGAAGTTACTGTCAAATCACATGTAAGTCTGAAAAATACAAAAATACATCACTGAACACAAAAGGATGAAAGGTCCAGTTATCCATAAAAAAAAAAAAAAAAAAAAAAAAAGAAAGCCAGACGTTTCCTTTTTATAACACTCACATTAAGATGACCATTTACAGCCTAGTGTTTTTGTTATTAAATCAGCCAACAACTCAGGTAGCCCACTAAAAAGGCAATTGTTGGTCATATTGCCCCTGCCTGCACATTCACTTCATAATGCTATATATTTGGAGTGAACAGCTTGAGAACAATGTTTTTCTTTCACGTTGTTCTGTCATTCATTTTCACTTAGGGAAGATGAATCTTATTCAGTTATTTGAAATGCTTCCCTTTGAGCATACATATGGGCAGTAGGCTCTCCTTGTTAGCAGCAGCTAGGATGGCATCTTCCCACAAAATGTAACCATGGTTGACATATCTTAACAGTTCATCCCAATGTTTAACTACCAGCAGGCACTCCTCATTTTATTGTTTTATGTAATGAGGATGGTATCTTCACAGAAAATGGCAGTGTGTTTTATTAAATATTTTCGCAGTTTACCTCTGTGTTTAACTAGTCACTAATTTGTTTTATACAAAGATAAGGGTTTCTTTAGAAAACAGTCTATCGATTTTGAAAATATTCTGGGAACAGTTCAGTCATGGCAATTCAGCAGTTGCAATATCCCAGAGTACAGCCTTCTGATTGCTATATGACAAGTCTGTACCAGCTAATAAACAGGATGCTGCATATGGTGATTTACAGTTACTGAACAAAGATGTTGTGCTCTGACCGTACCCTTTGGTGTTTCATATGGGAGGCCAATCATCATTTTGTGAGTATCCCTTCTGTCACTCTTGGAGTTTGTGGCCTGAAATGCACTACAGAAGTAAATTCCTCATCACCCATCTTATCACCTGCCTTCTACTCAGCTCTTCCAGTTTAGGATGAAGTCACTTCCAATGCCAGTGTCTTTGTTCACAGTCATGTTGCAGACAGAACTAGGAACAGTTTCTGTCCTTTTAAAATCGTAAATGCATCTACCTTTTCTAAGGATAACACTAATGATGGTCACTGTTTAGGTAAGAGCATGAGCAGATATTGTTAGGAATGATAAACAGGTGTAGAAGAAAAAAATGACTCCTTAAAATAAGAAGCTAAGTATGAGTGGCAGCGATTTATGCATGGAAGAAGAAACTCACTGCAGCTACAAATCATACTGTCAGCTGTGTAATGTAGTTCAAGGCAGAATGAATTAGCATTACCACAGTACTGATGGATGAGTTTAATAAGGAAGACAGAATAAAAAAATAAATTGCCAGCCAGTATGATTTTTCTTCAGTGTTTACGTATGTATTTTCCTTATTTTACTTTATTTTATAGATCAAATCCCATGGAAAGTGAGACACTGAAGCTTGAAAGCTTAAGTTATGCATCTACAGTGTCCAGTCTTCACTAGGTTCTCTAAACCTGTACTTCTGTGAAGAAGTAAATGACATATATAGTTTTTCTGTAATTAAACCAATCCCCTGATAATGTGAGGAAATACAAAGCATGGAAAACTAGATATAAAGTAATCCAGAGAAAACTAAAAACATAACCACCAGGAACAGTATACAGCAAAGTTGTGACTACCAATTGTTATCAATCATTTGTTGAGACTTTTTTGTTGTTGAGCCTGCTGTCAGAAAATAATGTTAAAGCTGATAATACTACGATAATTTTCACCAGTCTATAAATTTCTACTTAATTTTAAACAGCACTTACAGTAGTAACTTAATGCCAACCAAAAGGATGTAATAGCTTAATTTCCTTTCAATTTACTTGACTGCATGGCCAGTATTACTGGGTGCAGTGGTTAAAACCTTACAAAATATCACACTTCATATCAAAATTTGTATTACAATCATGTATTATTTTTGTAACAGAGGGAAAGACATACCAAGGAATGATAACTGGATTCATAAAACATCATCACATTATGTTAAGTGAAGTTGATTGAGGTGGAGGGATGAGTAGGATCTTTGCGGTTTAGGAAACACATTAACATGATGCAGCCAGATGACAAGGCACAGCCAAGATACATGCTAATGACCATATAATGAGCTGTGATGTATGCTAATGAAGTAAAAACACGATGGTGGAATGATTTGGAAACATAAATGATGCACAGCCATGCCATGCCTGCATTAGAACTTAACATGGTCATATGTTTACGTTCAAGCAGAGGATATAGCACAACTATGTTGGGGGTTGCTGCAGCAATTGTAAAAGTGTATCTGCAAGAGGATTTCATAGCAGTCACTGCTGCTGATGGTGCATGACACCACCCCTGGTGGTTCTGGGTCTTCCAATTGGCCTTAATATTCTATGGCCTCTGTGACACTGACATACTGGATAGTTTCCACGTTTACAGGAACACCATGCAACAACTAATGGCTATATGTTTGCTGGTTTGCAGCCTCATGGGAGTTGTGGACTACCCATCTCAGTAGATACTAAGGTATTTGCAGTTTTACATATATTATCTACGGAGACCTTACAGCACTAACTCGGGACACAGTGTGGGCATCTCAAGCATCACCTTGAGGATACTTCAACGTTTCCTTGATGTTATGTTTGAACATGTGGATGACCGTATGTGATTCCCACATACCTCAATACCTCACAGGAGAGAGCCAACACCATGTTGGACTTCTAGGCCATTTCCCTCAAGTCCTGTGGGCCATAGCTTGTACCTACATCTAAATAAAGGCCGCACCTGGTGAACTGGGAAGGAGGTATCAGAGCCAGAAAGGCCATCAATCCATCAACTAACAAGTATTCAGTAATTCATAGAGTGTCTTCTACAATGTGAGTGTAGGTCTCCCAGGCAGCTTTCATGACTCACACTTGACCATTACCAAACAATGTATGAGTGACGGACCTCTCACAGTGACATCAGGTCGGTAATGGTAGATCTAACCTTGAACCCTGGCTCATGACTCTAATGAGAAATACACATATTCCAACAGAAAAATGTTGCAAACATGCCCTGTCACAAACCAGTACCATGATAGAGCATGTACTTGAACTGCTGAAGTCATGATTCCACTTCCTGGATTTAAATGGAGGAGTGCTGCATTACTATCTTGTCACATGTGAAAAAATGTTTAAATGTTTGTGCCATTCTACATAATATAATACTGAGTAAACAGTGGCAGTGGATAGGGACCTCAGTTATTAGCACCACAGATTGTGGCAGCTGAAACAGATGAGGAGTCAGAGGATGAGCCAGCTGGAGGGAATGGCCATGCCATATGGAGTTGGGCACAATACACCATGGCACTATCTACGAGGCAACAGGCTACACATAGCTTTACTATATAACTATACAACAGCTAAACACATATAGACAGTTAAAATGATTCATACAAAATCACCAGACTATACTTACACATGAATAGTCTGGCCACGCTATGCATTAGATACAGGCAACCCAAAGGCATGGTGCTCAAAGGGAATGGCAGAGTTATCATCATCTGTGCAGGTGGGGAAGGGGGTACAGGAATGCATGTCTTTCACAAGCAAATGTGCAAGCTTAAGTGTTGTGGTGTGACAAAATTAAGTAGTGCATTTATAGGCAGTGTAAAGAGCTGTATTGGGGATTACTGTGTTTAAGAATATGGCTCACCGTGTGCATGTATGTGTGGGTGTGTTACAGACTGTGGTAATATGTCTATATGTCAGCAGGCACACAACCTCAGCACATGGGACAGGTCCAAGACATGCATGACAGAGGGTTCATCTTCCAGTGCATGTCCATCCTATCAGAAATGGCTATGTCAGGAGATGAATTGACTGTCCCACCTTAGCTAGATGCCATTGTGCTACCTGAATGTGACCAACATTTGCTGGAAGAGATGCCAGCATGACCATGACCACTAGGATGGGCTCTCCAGGGTGGGGACAAATCCAGAATAATGGAAGTGCTAGCACTGCAAGAACGAGACCACATCCACTTATGGCCAGGTGGGCTAATATCTGAAGATTTACTGGATGACTGGCCTTGTGTATGCCCCCTCTAGAATAACAGATGACCAAGAACAGACTGTACATTCCAATGTGTCGTCCATCCAGTCCCAGAAGTCAGCATGCACTGCCTGGATGACCCTTACAGCCTCTGTGTAGGCCCTGGTGGAACTCACCTGTGTCTCCATGATGGCCCTGCTCATCCATTTGGTGGCAGTTACTAATGCTCTAACTTCAAGGGGAGGCTGGTAGCCATACAACCTGTGAATACCAGTGCCAACCCCCTGTGTGGACCATCTTGCCCATGATGGCTAGTGTCACATTCTGTGGTTTGGGCCATCACTCTGCCCTGATCTACAGTGTCCCTATCAACCTGTCTACTCTCAGATAATATTGTGTAATTGATATGCACAAGTAGAGGACTGCACCCATGCTCTGTGAAGGGGATGTATGGGTCACACTTCCTGTGTCAGACACATGCTCTGCAACCCCGTAGTGTGCCTGCTTGTCTTGGCCATCATCATTAGAGGCTAATGATCCACCAACATTAGATAAGGGTAGTTCCATTCACCAAAATAAAACATATCCAGTGTTAGTATACCCAAGCACCACAGCTATACATGCAAGTGATATAATTACAGCTATTAATAAGCTTAACAACATATAAACATGACCATAGCTTGTGGAGATGATTCTCGCACCTTGATTTCAGAACTACATATCTGTAATAGGTAAGATAGGTATGTTAAACAGTAAAGAGAATAACAGCTACAAATGAGGTACATAGTAAAGGTATAATGACATACTAGGGCATCACCCATAGAAATCCCCTAGGGCTATATTGTTCTGCCCCTACATCCAACACTGAAGTGCGGGAATCTGTGGAGGTGGTATCCAACACTGTACTACGGGAATCTGTGGAGGTGGTATTGTCTTTGATTGAGGGTAGGAACTCCGCTCTTCTTTATAAGAGGTGGTAAATTTGATGGCCCACCACCTGTAGCCCTCTGCTCCAGTGTATGGCCTCTGCTCTATGGGTGGCAGCACAGATTATATCACTCACTTTCTGGTGAAATATGTTGTTGCTCTGGCAACTTTCTGCAAGATATGGTCAAGGAAGAGCTTGTAAGTATTTTGCAATGCAGTGAGCCATCAACTATGTTATTTTATTTAAAAGGCAAATAATTATGGTTTACTGACGCACGTCTAGCAATACAGGATTACCTTACAGACTTTCCACTAGTGCTGAGTTGCATTAGCTTATTGATTGGTTCCAGCTGATATGTACAACAAATGTTTCTGCCCGCTCCGCTCGCTACCCTCACTTCGCTCACCTCCCTACCCACATATCCCACCCACCCCCAGCACACCTACACTTATTCTAGCCAAATGTCCTTCCCATTACAATCACAACCAATCACACCTGCAGCACCAACTCTAACCACACCTCCAGCCTACCATCAACCTCCCACCTCGAGTCCCATGATCCTACACACTCTACCTATACTCTTTACATGCACCCTTCTTGCACACATTACATCTTATCAAAACACCAGTATACCCCCACCAAACAACTTCAACTGCACAACTACAGTCACCACCACTCATGTCACACTATCATACTACTTATACACCTCTCACAACAAATACACCCCAATGCACAACCCACTTAAGCTATCACCTCCACCAGACAAACAAAAACATCCCTAATGCCTTACAAACTATCCCTCAACCTACTTTATCTATCACCCACTTCACCCAAACAAAAAGCTACCCCATAACTTAAACTAATTTTCTCATTACCAAAACTAACATCCTCAGCCATAACAATACTTGCCCTCAGCGGGGACATCCACCCAAACCCTGGACCCCACAACTCCTCCACTGATAGTCAGCCTAACAACCTCACCCACCCTCAAATTAAATCCAATAGGAAACCAACTGACCTCCTTATCTTAAGCCTAAATATCAGAAGTATAACCAATAAAATCCATGAACTCCACGCTACCATAGACTTATACTCCCCTGATATTATCATTCTAACAGAAACCTGGCTCAAACCTCACATTACCAGTGAGCAAATTCTCCCTTCAGGCTACAATATCCTAAGACAAGATCGGCTGCACAAAAAAGGGGGTGGTGTAGCTGTAATGTATAAACAGAATCTTAATATTCAAATCCTAAACTTATCAGCCCTCCCTAACTGACAAAGAAGAAATAATTTATACCAACCTAAAAGTAAACCAAGACAAGACCATTAACATAATAGGATGCTACTTCCCACCTGGCAACAATATCCCTCCACTAGAAAACCTCCTCAGCTGGGTAAATCATCACCTTCCACAATAAACCATAATATTAGGTGATTTTAATATAGACTGACTATCCTGTTCCAACCACCATCCAGCCCACCATCTAAATCTTCATGTTTTTTTCCAACTTATCCAGACACCCACCAGAATAAATAAGAATATCAACAAGCATTCTACTCTTGACTGGATACTAGTCAGCAAGAGCCCCCAATCATATACAGCTGGCTGCCTACCGGATAACCTCAGTGATCATACCCCAACTTTCCTACTCAAAAAACACATATATCAGGCAAAACCCATTACCTATCAGCAAATACGTAACAAAGTAAACTTTAATGCTGGCAACTTCATCTCAGCCCTAAAAAACTGCAACTGGACTTCACTAAAATACCTCAACCTTGATGACGCTGTCCAGTTTTTCAATACCACCTTTCTTAAAGTGCTAAACACCCATGCGCCCGCAAGATTTACTAGAGTTAAAGCCCAGTCCTCCACATGGCTACAAAAAGCCACTAGATCAGAAATGAAAAACCAAAATAGAGCCTGGAATCATTGGTGCAAGACAAAACAACCCTCTGATAGACAGAAATTCTGTGAATTACATAACAAAGTCAAAAAATTAATAAAACAGGGCAAAATCCTATATTACCAGTCTGCCCTGAACTCCACCCAAAACAGCCTTAAATAATTCTGGTCAACCATTAACTCCATCCTCCACCCAGGAAAAGTAGGAACCCCTCCACCAAACAAAACAAACTCTTCTGAAAACATTGCAACCTCTTTCAACACTCACTTCACACAAACCGTTTTATCACTAGCAAAAGAACAAAACCCCTCTCCCCTACCCCCTGCAACTACACCTAGTTTCCTGCCCACTGCATTTGCTTTCTCTCCTATCCCTACCTCCAACATAAAAAAAACTCTTATCGAAACTAAACCCCAAAAAACTAGCAGCTGACAACCTCCCAGCTGAGTACCTTAAAATTGCAGCTGAAGCCCTAGCCTACACAGTTGCAATCCTGATTAGCCAATCTTTATCTGAAATCTATGTCCCTTCACAATGGAAAATATCCCACATTATCCCCCTCCACAAATGTGGGCCCTCCCCAGAATTCACCAACTACCGGCCCATAGCAATTCTGTCTCCTCTATCAAAAATACTTGAGAGATGCATTCACTCTCAAGTTCTAAACTACCTGCTTACTAACAACCTCCTATCTAACACACAACATGGTTTCCAACCATACCACAGCACAGCCACTGCCTTACTTGCTTTCACTAATACAATCCTTAAACATAAAAACAATAGTTATTTCACCTCTGCAACTTTCCTAGACCTATCTAAAGCATTCAACATGGCTCTCATAAACAACTCTTTTCTGTCCTCAATATTCTATCCTTCTCTCAATCTGTCACAAACTGGTTCCAGAGCTACCTGACTGACCGCCATCAATCCGTTGTTTGACATAATGATATATTCCCCAACTCTCTCTCTCAATTGGTGTTCCCCAAGGATCCATCCTTGGACTCTTACTCTTCTCCGTATTCACTAATAATCTAGCCTCTGCTACCAAACAGGCCACTCTCATACAGTATGCAGATGATTCCATCATCATCTGCTCAGCTCACTCCCTACCTGAACTTCAAAAGACCATACAGGAAGCCTTTTCCTCAGTTGAAACTTGGCTTTCAGATGCACAATTAACACTTAACCCAAACAAAAAATACTCCTCATCTTTCAACCCACCAAACCCAATCTAAACACCCACCAATTTAATATTAAAGCCAGTGATAACACCATTATCCCCCCCAACAGACCATGCCAAACTACTTGGAGTTGGAATTGACAATAACCTCAAGTCTGACATCCACATCTCGTTAACCATAAAAAAGTACACAAAAAAACTAGGATCTTTATACAGAAATAAGCAATTCCTCACCAAAACAGCCAAGAGTTCAGTTGCAAATAGCCACCCTATCTCCACCCTACTCTGCATCTCTCCAATATTTACCAACCTTAATGCAAAGTGAGTTAGGTAGACTCGAAGCTTGCTACAACAAAATAGCAAGGTTTGTCACTGGCGTAAACTACCCTAGCCACCACTGCACCTCACTTGCTGAACTAGGCTGGCTAGAACTCCCTTACCTCCTTCAATGGTACAAACTCTCACTCGCCCACAAACTACTAAATCATCCTCTAAAAGTCCCCTCCCTCCAAAATCTACTCCCACCCCTATCATACCACCAGACCACTACGCTCCAGCAACAAAAATCAATTACAGGTAACTAGAACCAGGAACTCTGCTGGTGAAGTTCTCTTCTCCTACTTCATAGCAAAATTATGGAATACCCTTCCTCACATAATAACTTCTGTGTCATCAAGCACTAACTTCAAGGCTGCTCTAAAGTCTCATCTAAAAGAGCACTGGGCATGCCCCTGTAACAAACCTCAACATCTCTACCCCAACCTCTCTAATACCTTTCTTCCACCCCTCTAACTACCTTCAGATTGCAGCCAAATATATTGCTTGTAAGCCTATATATCAGCTGTAATCTTAGCCACTGTTATTCAAGGGTAATAGCTGTTAGCTCAGCTATTAAAATACTTGCTAGTCTTTACGGCACCAATAATATAAGTGTTGCACCATTTAACTACATACTTACTTTAATTTTGAAATATAACTGTTTACTAGTATTGTTAAACAAAACCTACCTATACTTTTTGTAACTTTTTATTAATTGTTGTTTTTGTTATGGAGCTTTTCTCCCCAGGCTTCCACTGAAAAAGGACATGTGTCCAGTCGGATTTTCCCGTTCAACAAATGTAAATAAATAAATAAATAAAATATGGAGACAGAATGCCTGTAGTACAACCCCATTCTCAGCATCATTCATCTGAGGCTTTAGGCTAGATGGGGCTATAGATGCCTGTTTCTTTGGCATATCTCTGTTGATATAGAAATCATGAAATTAACAGCCATGGTCCACATAGATATTACATATCATCCATCCATCCATCCATCCATCCATCCATCCATCCATCCATCCACATTTTGAAGCTAATATTAACAGGCACCACCCCTATGGTTTATTAGGGCCTGACACAAGTACACATGTATCCACAAAACAATAAATACCACAGTGTTAGCCAATATTGTTTGACATAAACCCACACCCAAACAAAATCCTAACAACTGCATAAGTGCAACTTATCAAACATGCAACCACACAAGTATAGGTACAATATCTACACATGTTCTAGCTATGATCTTGTATAAATATACATTGCAGGTGTACAACTTTACACTGGCACAAAGCCAACTGTTGTCACCTTGCTGGAATGCTACTATGGCCAGCAGACATGGGGCAATGTACCCCTACAGACATATTTCACTAAACAGATACACTGATAGAAAAACTGAAACAATCTTTGAAACCTGGACAGTACACAGAACACATAAATGTTAACATTGTACAAAAAGCAGATGTAATAAGTAGCATATACCTTAAAGTTGGCAGGCTGTTGTACTGCAGAAAAAGTTTTTTTTCAAAATTCTGTTGTACAAAACCAAAACGTCATCGTCCTTACAGCAGTGATGATCTCTGCTTTGTGTTTTGCTTATGTCATGTAGATTCTCCCCCCTGGCCACAACGTGTATGTCAATTAGGGGTCATGTCAATATTGCTCAAGTTGTACAAGAGCAAACCAGTTAAACATCATGTTGTGTTCTTCTACATTATATCATGCACATGCCTGAGTACCTGAGATGAGTTCTCTGCACATGCAGGAAGCCCACACAGCAGGGAGTGGGAAATTGTTAGGCTCATACCTTCAAAGTGAACCTCATTAGGACTAATGTTCCACAAACAAGAGCCATGCTCCTCACACTTATACATTGAATGGGTCTGTAATACATTCAACTGTTACAAATTGTTTTAACTAATAGTCTTGGTAAATAGTTCTGAAAGCTATTAATGCAGTGATATAACATTGTATGAAAGTATATTATCACATTTTATCCAGTCGGTGAGATTCCTACTTGCAGCGGTTGGCAAGGTGTCAGTAGAGTTGCCCATCACATCGCCCATTTCTTTAATGATTATGTGAGGTGAGCATTCTACAATCTACAGATGGAAGGTTGACAGCAATGGTCTTGCTATCTTTAACCATCTGAAAGTCACTGTTAAGCACATATTCTCTGTAGCAAACAGAGGGATGGAGAGCTGCCATATTTCACAGTTTTAAGTGCCATTGTAACCATAATACTACAGTGTGTACATTTTATTAACAAGCCATGTCACTTTATGTTCTGTCTTCTGCTTACCTCCAGTTTTCATCTTGATCCTATTTTACCATTTCTGACCTTTAGTCAGGTCAAAGATAGACACAACACACATGCTCAAAAAGGGCTTATTAACTGAAATTCTTATTTCTTTTTTCCTATTTTGCATAATGGTTAGCATAGAGCAACATTGCTTGTCATCAGTGCTAAGATGGAAATGACATTTCTCCTCCTGTGACAAAACCAAAGAAAATTCCTATGCATGAGCAAAGAATATGCCATCATCGCTCACCTGAGCCAAGAGTCAAAATGCATTGCTAAGCAATTCTTTTATAAATAAAATTAAACTAAGGTGATTTCATTCTCTGTAAATCCTTCATTGTTCAGTGTATTAATAATGTGAGGAGTCCATTTCAGTGTAGGGCTCTAATACTGGAGTGGGATGTTGTTTTATATTTCTCTTTTTAATATGCAACTGTCTTCCATTCCAATAAATTATCCATCCATCCATTCATAATCCCTTTTTACCCATTTTATGTACATGAGGCAGGGTATCACATCATCATTGACAATCATTTAGTGGAGGAGTGTCCAAACTTTTTAGTTCAGGGGTAACTTGCCAAATTTGGCAAGATTTGGAGGATCAAATTACTATATCTGAAGATGATTCCACTTTGTATACCCACCACGATCAAAGGTGCACCTCAATCATGGATCAAACACAGATGACAATCTGTAGACTGGGAGTCCTACACAGCATCCAATCTACAGGCATAGACATTCCCTGACTTTGTAAATACAAACATCCTTGATCAAATAGAGGCTTCAACATACTGGACCTCATGTTCACAAATGCTTGCTTGGGCTAAAGGGAAGTCTCTGTGTTCACCAGTGTGAGTGGTTAACACTGAACAGCCTGCCTGTCCCTGGAGGAGTGGTTACTACCTAGAAGCTGTAGTTTTATTGGCCATTTTGGGTCAATTCTAAACTCCTTGATCTCTCTCTCTCTCTTAAAACCCTACAACTCTCTTTTTGCGCGGTTTTGCACACTGAGCAGCGTTGGGCAGTGCCGCCTAAACAGGTTTAAACTACTCTAGGCTCCACAAACTCTGCTCTTCACTTTTTCCCTTAGAACTGTTCAGACTCTCAAAGTAATCACTCTATTCTCTTTCTAAAGCCCTGCACTTGCTCAGCTCTTATAAGGAAACACTAACTAACTAAAGCCCTACACACTCCTTGACTTCTCATAAGTATTAGACTCCCAATTGGTCCTTCCTGATCAAGTGAAAAATCAGTTCCCTTCCCTAATCTGATCAGTAAAAAAATACAGTTCCCTATACTAATCTGGTATGTCCAAGGGTCAGTTTCAAGGTTACTCTCCAGTCCAGCTGGTGAATCTGGGAATTTTGAGGCAATGTTACAATTGCCTTATGTACACAGACAACCCACTCCTCCTTCCAACAAACTCTAATACATGTGAAGGATGCAGTTACACAGCCAAACTGGAGGCAGAGCTCTCTCAACCCAAGACTGGCACAGTCAGTCAGGAGGAAAAGGTAACCACCCACACTACAAATCCAGTCTCACACAGACCTATTACATTTGCATACCCAACACATAAACACACAAAAACATACTCGGAGGCTCTAAATAAAAATCTGCCTTAACAGCAAAGACCTCCTAAGCAGATATCCAAGCAACAGCCAACCCTCAACAATACCCACAAATCACATATCTCACAAAATCAGTGTGCCTCACAGTCACAGCCCATAAGGCCAAACAACACACCAAATACACTTGTTATAGGGGACTCTATTGTCCGGCACACTGACGTCCCACTCACCAGACTGAACAAGGAGAAGGTCACTGTAAGCTGCCTGTCAGGTGCCAGGATCCACCACATAACGCAAGCACTCAGGTCACTCCAAAGCAAGTACAAGTATGATTCTGTCATTGTCCATGCTGGTGTGAATGACCTGAGACGTACCTCCCTGGACTACATGAAAAGAGACATAGAGGAGCTCTCTGACCATGTAGCCCAGGCTGGTATGTCCCTGACCTTGAGTAGCATCTTGCCCTCACCAAGAATGATGCCACAGTATAAAGACAAAATGATCAGTTTCAACAATTGGCTAAAGTATTGGTGTCATTCAAAGGGGATCCAGTGTCTGTCAGCCTGGAATGACATGCTCGACAAGCCACGTTTCTTTGCTAGGGATGGCTTGCACCGTCACCCTTAGGCTTTCGTATACTGACCAAGGCTCTTGCCACCCCCATAGTGCCTTTTTTAGGCAATGCTCAAAGGACAAACTCACCTCCATAGACAACCCAAAGATAAAAAAACTAAAGGTAATGCTACTCAATGCCAGAAGTCTAAACCCCAAGATGCACACACTTGAGACTCTCCTCAGTATGGAGAAAATTGATGTCTGTGCAGTAACAGAAACCTGGTTCAAGGCTCCTGAGAGCACCTCAGCACTACCAGGTTATAACTCATACCATGCGTTTCGGCCCCAAAACTCAGACCGAAGCACAAAAGGAGGGGGAGTATCTATATTCATCAAAGATACCTACACCTCCAGGTTAGTGGCACTGCACGAAGCATCGGAAACCATCCATGTGCAACTAACAGCGGGCAAAACTGCCTTTCAGTTTGTAGCCTGCTATAGAACACCCTCCCTATTATAGGAACCCCACTTGGCATTCCTGAGAACACTGGAGAATATTAAGGTCTCTCCAAACACTATGTTATTGGGTGACTTCAACTACCCAAACATTGACTGGGAAAACTACTCAAGCCCAAACACCCTTACCCAGCGGTTCCTTGAATTTATTAACTCTAACGCAATGGAACAACTGGTCACCACTCCCACAAGAGGGAACAACATATTGGACCTGGTCATCACCAACATGGGGACTCTATGTTCCACACCAGAAGTAAACCCCTCATTGATAAGATCAGTCCATAAACAAATTTCCCTGGACATCCATATCCCGTCCCCACCCCCAGCCAAGGAAATCACTGTAAAGAATTTCTCCAAAGCCAACTTTGCACTTCTCAAGACTGAGGTGGAATCCTTCAAAGCTCCTGGGCCAGAGGATAATACAGCCCAATCCGCAGAATCCTTTACAAATGCATTCTATGAGTACCTGCAGGAATGCATGGATCATGCTATCCCAAATAAAACCAAGACTCACTCCTCCAAAAACAGGTGACCAGTCTGGTGGACCCCGGCCATAAATAAGCATTACAACAGAAGGAGGAAGCTACTACATGACAGAGCAAAATCCCAAAAAGGGAAGGCATCTCTGATCAGTATTAGCAAGAAACTTCAATCCCTCATAAAATCATCAAAGGCCAGTTTCGAAAGAAAAATTGCCCTAGACACTAAAGATAATCACAAGGCCTTCTTTAGTTATGTCAGAAACATGGGTGGAAACTCCCAGATATGCTCTGAATTGTTGCATAATGGTACAAAATATACCGAACCTACAGACATAGCCAACATCCTGGCAGACAGATTCAGCAAACTTCTCCCCTTCCCCAAAGGAGCAAACGCCTATCCCAACTGAATGTAACCTCCCTGACATCACAGATGCACAGGTGAAAGCTGCCCTCTCCTAAGCAAAAAACACAGCATCTATGGGACCGGACGGTGTCCCAGGCTGTGTCTTACATGAGCTCCAAGAAGAACTGAACCCTCACATTAAGTCACTGATCAAACTTAGCCTTACTACAGGATATGTACCCAAAGAATGGCGTACAGCTACAGTGGTCCCACTCCACAAAGGTGGTGCCACAACGGACCTCGGAAACTATAACCCCATAAGCCTGACTAGTCTGGTCTGTAAAGCTATGGAGCATATTATCATGGAACTCATAAACAAAGACATTGGGAGCCTCCAGACACTGGACCCTACCCAATTCGGCTTTGTTAAGGGCAGATCTTGCCTCTTAAACCTAGTTGATTTCTTTGAAACAGTTACCAAAGCCATAGATGAGGGCATAGATAGTAATCTCTCCTTTGATAATCACGTTGCCAAAGTGGTTAGAAAGACCTTCTATATAGCCCACCTTATCAGGAAAGGGTTCGCATCTAGATCAAGAGAGGTCATTGTGCCCATCTACTCATTACTCATCAGGCCCATAATTAAATACAATGCCCCTTTTGGGATGTACCTTACCCGACACCTGCAGCAACTGGGGAGACCCCAAAAGTACCTCACCAAGAGGATCATGGGCTACAAACAGATGTCCTATGCAGCTCAACTAAAGAAACTCCAGCTCTACTCAGTTGCTTACCACCTACTCAGAGGCGATCTATGCCTGACGTACAAAGCCATGTCAAACCCAGAATTAATGGACATGCTTCATCTCAAAAAATCCAAGTCCCTTAGAGCTACACGCTCCAGGGACCTAAACCTCAGCACAAAAATAAATAGGACATGCTGGAGGGACAGATTCATTTCCCAGAGGCTCCCCTCACTCTGGAATAGAATCCCAATTCATGTTAGACATAGCCCCTCGCTGACCCTCTTCAAGTGAAATTTGGACGCGTGGATGGGAAATTGCAAATTCACCCCTGGGATTTCTCCTGTGTCCCTGCTAGACAGAGGCACAGTAAACTAATCTTAAAAGGGTACCTTCTGTGACCTACTTTACAGAGGCACAGTAGGCTAATCTAATAGGGAGGAGGAAGCCAAATACACTCTGGCTAGGCTTATAAATGCCCTAGGGCAGATAGCCTAGTATCTACCTATGAACCTATGAACCTATAACTATGGGTGAACATTACACCCACCTCAATGTCTCGTCCTCCCTGGTAAGGTCCAACTATAAAGCTGTCTCATTTGAAATCAAAATCAACTCTGTAATCCCATTAAAACCAGTAACAGTTACAAACTATTCCAAAGCAAATTACCTGTTATTAAGTGATGGTTTGTCAAAATTCAACGTCCAAACCCAGAGAACACACTTGACTATGCTGAATTGCTCTCAGAAACTCTTTAAAGCAATGTCAAAGGCTGCATAGAGGCTACTGTACCTACTAGATGTAAGCCCAGAACTAACTCCAGAAAGAAATGGCCCTGGTGACATTCTAAGTTCAACAGGATCTACATTCGGCAAGGCATCTCAATCCCCACATCCGGTATTAATGAGCAGCACCTCAGACATGGATTTGCAGCATTTCTTAAGTTAATGTTTGTTCCTCCTGTCGAATTTAATCTCTGCCTTATACTGTAATTGTTTGTCTCCATACCTGGTAGCATCATTTCATCGGTATGCCTCTGGTATCCTCTCCCCCTACCTTTTTTTTTTTTTCATTTTTTACCTCTAACATTAGCATTAGTCCATAACTTCCCCTGAAACCTGCATAGTGTGGCTTCTGGCTACAGCATTGTTCTTTTACACTGTATTAACAGAACAAATTTTCTAACCTATTACTTCCAATACCTTGCCTTACTTTCACCTTTACAACTTGTGTTGCTGACAGTTTTTGTTTCCTTTCTCGCTGCCAACTAAATCTAGGTTCTATTATACTGTGGACTTGCCTCAGGAAGCCCAATCCCCTTACCTGCAGTTTTTACCCCCCAATGATGCTTTGCAGCATTAAAATGCAAAACTATCATCCTGCACCATCTTTGAAGCCATTCCCTAGACTGGATGCCAGCATACTACTGGTGATATTATTGTGCTACTAGGATTTAGATATTGTATTTCTATTTCATCCAAAGAGTACTCAAAGGTATTTTTGTACTTTATGCTGTTTAGACAGCTCACATATCTCTCATTTAATGATATATTTGTGAACTTGCTGACTGCAGTACCACCGCTTGATTTTTCTCTTATAAACAACAGCATTATTCAACTAAATATACACTCGTAGTGTGCTGTTTTCACCGTCTATGCTACCACATTGTCTAAACTCATAGCAATACAAAAGATGTTTGCGGATTTTGCTTAATGCTTGCTTATTTTTAACTACAGTGAAATTCTGTAATATTCACCAGTGTCTGCTCATAGCAAATGCAACTAATCCGTAAACTCAACTGCTACAGCTAATGCATATTCTTTCAGCTCTATCAAGTGGGAATAGCCTGTAATTCTAGTTATTTTTGCGGTTGTTACACTATCCCCTGGATTTACAATGCCCTTTATGGCATGCAGGATTACTTTAAGATCAATTTTCGGCAATATGGCTGACGTGCGATCCAGGAATGAGCTCCTGGGAAGTACACGTGAGCTCTTAGGCTAATCCTGCACAGACCAAGCTCCTGTATGCAAATTACCCTCATTTGCTGGAGAAATCCATGCATATGAGATGATATTGCAATCCAGGAAGTTTGCAATAGTCCGTGCAAGACAAGTGTTATCTGCAGAAATGTACTTGGTTACTAACCGAGTGCATTTCTGCAAATTCCAAAACGGAGCTATGACAGCTCCTAATAAAGGCTGCATATTATTGAGGACGTATGCCAATGGCCAAGTAGAAGGCCACTGGCATTGCAAACTGTTTAAAAAATAACTAAAACAACTTAAATTTTTTTCTCGCCAATCTCGGCTGTTTATGCATAGGGCAGCAGTGCGCAAATGGGATCAGGGGGAAAATAAGAAAATGAGCATTCTAACAAAAATCAGTATTCTGCCATGCAAGTCAATGGCAGGCAAAAAACAACTTGGCCAGTGAGTAGTGGTTGCTAAGGGGGGAGGCTCAGTATGGGACATGTAACTATGCATTAGTAGGCAATCTTATGCAAATGAGGGAAAGGTTAGTGAATCCCAGATTTTCCCGGGGTGTGAGGCAGGTCCCACGAGTGTAAGAGTATAAGAGTATAAATAGCTGGGTGCAAAACTAGGATATAGGTGACATCATGGAGGGGGGGGTTGTCAGGCATACTGTAACCGGATTGGAGCCCTGTGGTTTGTGACTGATCCTAACTTAGCACAGCTAAGCTAGAGGTGTGTCCAAACTGCCTAGCATTCTTTACAAAGTGTAAGCAGGTGTGCGTGCCGCGCACCATGTCTTACAGAAAAAAAAGGAAGTTAAACCAGGAAATAGCAGCCCTGTGCACATTTGAGCACTCCATTTGTGCAGTGCACAGTCAGGCTTAAACTGGGAGGCAATGGGAAGGGAAATCAGCAGTAGGAAGGTAATCAAGGATAACTAGCTTAGCTGACAGCTGAAATGTATCAGAAACAGCCAGTTAAACAGGCAGCAGCCCAACCCAGCCCAGCACACCACTATAAACTATGTAAACACCTGTCCCCCTTGTTTTCCCTAAAACCTCTGCACCACCAGTGTATACAGATGGGGAAATTTTACAAAACAAAAGCAAGAGAAAAAATGCTAGGGGCTGCTTTTGCTATCATAAACCAGCATGTACGAGAGGCTGAGGGTGGAGAGGATGTGAATGCTGCTGAGCAACCCACAGTGAGAAGATGGAAAAGAGTGTACAGACCCAGGGTAACCTACCAAGGGCTACACGAGCTGGAGATAGTGGAGCACTATAGGGTGGAAAGGGACCTCATGCAGCAAATTGTTGAGCTGTGCCAGCCATGCCTCACACACAGAACTAACAGAGGGGAACCCATCCCAGTGGATACCAAGGTATGTGTAGGCCTAAGAATACTAGCCACAGCTACCTACCAAAGGCCAACTGGGGATATGATGGGGATTTCACAGGCATCAGCATCCAGGGTATTCCACCAGTTCCTGGATGCCATGTCAGCAAATGTCAGTGAGCATGAATATTTCCCCATCACCCGTGAGGCGTTGACCAGCAATATGCATCTCTTTCACCAAATAGCAGAATACCCTGAGGTAGTGGGTGCAATAGACTGCACGCACATACACACACACACCCAAACAAGAACTCCATAATGAGGCACAAGCACAAACACGAAGCATAATAGAGCATGTGTTTGGGATGCTCAAGTTATGGTTCTGGTGCATTGACACATCCAGTGGAGCCTTGCAGTACTTACCAACTACATGTACCCAAATTGTCCTTGCATGTGCCATGCTACACAATATGATCCTGTGGAAACAGCTGCAGCAGGAACAGCATGGGACAGGGCCACACAGCCCCCCACCAGTGCCAAGGCCTGCACAGAGTGACTCAGAGGAGGAACAACCTGAGTCTGACCCAGTAGGCAGAAGGAGGCATGTCCAGTATGCCCTGGCCTTGGTAAAGAGGCAATGCATAGCACATGCACTGACACAGTAGGGTCCCAGGGAATGACACCTCTCTTAGACTCGCACATACAGTAAAAGGGATGCCAAACATGACACTACCTGTGCTCAACCATGTATAGGGAGTGTACTATGTGCATCCGACAAAGGCAGCCCTGCAACACCGCCCTCAATACTGGGACACCCACAAGGTATGTAACTCACACATGTCATTTGGGGGGGCACATACCCAACAACAGTCACAGCCTTCACAGATACACAGATAGGTGTAGACAAACACAAAGGAATGCTGTACTATGGCCTCTGAATGAGCCCTACGGGTAACCCCTCCCCCAGGCCTACACAGACAGACTACAGCAGACCAGGCAGTTGGATGCAAGTTGTGAAGTCTAGGAAGTCAAATACTAATATGTAGGTAGTGAAAGCTAAGATCTGTAGTACACTGGTATGATTCTATCCAGCATGATAGGTAAGTCCACAGACTGGAACGGTGTACCTGACATACCAGTACAGTCCTAGAAAATGAGTAAACATGTCATGTGTACCCCACCATCCTACTTACACTTATAGTAACAGTCAGGTGTGCCCCCCACCCCTGTGTAGAAATGTAGAAACAGTCAGGTGCCCCCCGCTATGCAGAAATGTAGCAACAGTCAATGCCAAATGACCGATGTATACCCTGCAGACACAGCCTGCTACCTGTCGGTGTACAACACAAAGGTCCGCACTGCAGTATAAACTACTTGGACTTGATCCACACATTCAGTATAGATGAAAATACTGGGCATGCTCACACACAAACACATGAAGGTCATGTCTGCAAACACCAGCGGACCAGACATATCTGGCAGTTGCAGTTCTTATTGCAGACACATGTCAGTATGCACCACTCCTTCATTGCCTGCACAGTGGACTGGAATACAGACATACATGTAAGGACAACACACTATAATAAGCCACAGATAGATGCACATAGATGTGTGGAGGTTGGTGACCATGACAAGGAGCCATCTGGGCCTGTCCCACCCAACACACAGCCAAAGGACTACAAACACATGAGGTGCAGGTGTCACTCACTGCAGATACTAGCCACCAGTATCTGCCAGCATGACAGACTATATGGTGCACGTGCCAGCTGTGCAACATGACTGTACAAGGAAGTAGTCACCTAGTAGCTGTATACATGTACCTGTGGCATATGACCCTGTGTGTGCCTGCATGTGGCATGACAACCTCTACATGAATGGGTTATGGCCCATGCACACACCGCCCTCCCCATAGCAGTATCATAACAAGCCTGCTGAGGTCATCCAATGTGAAGTACACCTCTGGGAGAGCTGCAGCTCAGTTATCCCCATGGTGTGTCCCATAACTGTGTACTGCTGTAGTGATAAACTAGTTATGTAGTAGTTCTAACCCAGACGTGGCAGGAGTGTGTGTTTGTGTGCATGTCTCTCTGTCTCTGAATGTGTAGAGAGAAATGCTTTTTAGGCTACTCACACTCCGTACAATTCATATACTCAGCTTTGGCAAGGCTACTGATGTCACTCACCTAGAAATACACCTCTGAGAATATCATAGCCCAGGAATTTCTGTAGCATGTCCTGTAACTACTGTAGTGTGGTAAAGTAGTTAGATATGTGTTCTAACCCCAGACATGACAACTGTGTGTTGGTGTGTGAATCTGTGTGTGTCTCTGACTGAGTAGAGAGCAATGCTTTTTAGGCTACTCACACTCCATACAACTCATATACTCAACTTTGGCAAGGTTGCTGATGTCACTCACCTAGAAATACACCCCTGGGACAGTCATAACCCAGTAATCCCTGCAGAGTGTCCTGTAACTGTGTAGTGCGATAAAGTAGTTAGGTAGGTGTTCTAACCCCAGACTTGGCAACTGTGTGTGTGTGTGTGTGTGTGTGTGTGTGTGTGTGTGTGTGTGTGTGTGTCTGACTGAGTAGAGAGCAATGCTTTTTAGGCCACTCACACTCCATACAATTCATATACTCAACTTTGGCAAGGTTGCTGATGTCACTCACCTGGAAATAGAACTCTGGGAAAGTAACAGCCTAGTAATCCCTGTAGCGTGAGTCATATAACAGCCTACAGCTGTTGTGTGGTAAAGTGGTTAGTTAGGTGTTCTAACCCCAGACTTGGCAACTGTGTGTCTGTGTTGGTTTGTGAGTCTGTGTTTGTGTATCTGACTGAGTAGAGAGCAATGTTTTTTAGGGTACTCACACTCCTTAGAATTCATATACTCAACTGTGATCTAGAACTGTGGTAGGGTTCCATCTCCACCCATGGCAGTTCTGGATGTTTTGTGTGTATTCCAATGTCTGTGCATGGAGGAATGCATTATAGGCTACTCGCTCACAGTACATTTCAAATGCCTTACTTTGGCAATCCTGCTATGATTCATTGTAAAATACACCTTTGGGGAGGGCCTTCTCTAGTAATCCCCTGTGGTGTGAGCTATAAAAGCTCCATGCTGTAGTGTGATATAGACCTTGGTCAGAGGTTCTATACCCACATGTCAGTTGTGGATGTTTTGTGTGTGTCTCACTGTCAGTATAGGGAGCAATGCATTTTAGGCTAGTCACTCACAGTACAGTTAAAATGGCCTTCTTTGGTAATCCTGTTGATGTTATTCAATGTGAAATACGCCTTTGAGGAAAAAGTACTCCAGTAATGTCCATAGCACATACTATAACTGCATAGTGCTGTAGTGTAATAAACAAGTTAGGTAGGGGTTCAACTCCCAGACATAATAGGTGTGTGTGTGTGTGTGTGTGTGTGTGTGTGTGTTTGTGTATGTGTGTGTTTGTAAGTCATATCCTGTGTACAGGTGGTTGTGACTGTAGGCAATGTGGAGGGGTTTTGCTTATTTCTTTTATGGTGAACCTACTATATATCACAATGTCAACCATACAGGAATAACAGATGTAAATTAGCTGAGAGGCTGGGGTGCAAAGCCATACCCATACATGTGGCATCAAGGCCAGCCCCTTGTTTGGCTGTGGGGGGATGCCTATTCATACAAGACGCCTAGTGTGTGGGGCCTCATGACCCCATTAAGGGTGCATGTGGACATATGTGTATTTGTTAATCTGCCATTGCTATCTACAAATGTATGGCCATATATACCTATATAGATTTACACATCTGCTAATATATATATATATATATATATATATATATATATATATATATATATATATATATAACTATGTCCGTATACACCTACATAGATATATATCTATATACACATATGTAAAGTGCTGTGTATATGTAAACATATAGGTGTAGACACATATATGTGTTGATGTAGGCATATGCATGTATACATGTGCATATATATTGATATATATGTATATAGTTTTAGAAATGTATATTATATATATATATATATATATATATATATATATATATATATATATACACACACACACACACACACACACACACACACACACACACACACACACACACACACACATCTACATATCTAGATATGTTGTATCTGTTTTAGATATTAATATAGGTACACACACATACATCTAGATGTTGGTATACATTCTCTGTAGTGTTGCATGACTGGAGTGGATGATATGTTTCTGCAAACATCAAATCTCTTTGTATCTGTCATGGTTTAGTAATGAATCCCTTTGTCTATGGTGTGCAGGGTCTTCAGTTTGAGCCCTGCGAGAGCTGTTTATTTTGTTGCTGGGCAGAACACGGCCCATTGGATACACAGTGATTAAGGCACTTTAAAGCAGTTGTAAGCAGGTTTGCATGGGTTTGCACAGAGCTAAGCAATGCCTACACAGGTTAAGCAATTCAGCAGCTGAGTATAAGGAACTGTAACCAGACTTTCTGCTCAAACTCGCATACAACTGCTTTAATGTGCCTTAATCACTCTGTATCCATCGGCCCTTGTTCTGCCTAGCAACAAAATAACCAACCTCTGCTAGGCTCGAACCCAGGATCATGCACACAATAGCGCAAGTGATTTACCTCTAAGCCATCTCAGATATACATAACCCTGCTGTATTCACAAACATATCATCCAGCCCAGTCATACAACAGTACAGAGAATGTATTCCGACATGTAGATGTATGTGTGTGTGAAAACATATTAATGTCTAAACATAATGTCTAAACAGATACAACATATTGATATATGTAAAAAAAAAAAAAAAATATGTATATATATATATATATATATATATATATATATATATATATATATATATATATATATATATATATATATATATATATATATATATATATATATATATATATATATATATATATATATATACACATATATTTAAGCAGATATATATAGCTATATAGGTATATACGGACATACATCTGTAGGTAAAGTGGGAACATGGCAGAAACCTATATGTCCACATGCTCCATTTTTGTGGTTGACAGGCACAAACAATATACGTCATTCACGAATAGGTATTCCTCCCACAGCAAAATACATCTGCCCTCAAATACACTACCAACTGTTGCAAATCCCATAACCAGGACCTTATACGGCAAGGGCACAGGATATTAACAGTACTCCATCCCACCTGTATGATGTCAGGCTGGTATCAGTAACATATCATGCAGTACAGTCAGGCCCATAATGACTCCCATATTGCAGCCATCTTTTACCTTTGTTAGCCAGAGCCAAGTACTGCTGGCCTGTACTTCAAAGATGTAGATGCCAAACAACAGTGGTCCCAGGACTGAACCCTGAGGTACTCCACTTGTCACATGTCTGGGAATGGAGTTGGAGTCAGTTAAACCTACAGTTTGGTTTCTGTCAGTAAGCCATGTGGCAATGCAGTGAGTGGCATAGGGATTTATGGCCGGATTAGTATGTTGATCCATGTTTCCAGACTGAGGGATGGTGTTGAAGGGCTTGGCATTGTCCACATAGGCTTTGTGGACTGCCTTATCCTCTTCAGCAGCTACGCAAACTGAGTCAAAGCAGTCAATCAGTTTCAGGAGACAAGACTGGGCCTCCATGAGCCCAATCTGTGTGGGGTCCAGTGTTTGAAGGTTGCCAATGTCTGCATTCAAACATCCCTGATAATGCATTCCATGGCCATGCAGATCAGGCACGTCAGACTGATGTGACCGTAATTCCAGGGATCACAGGTGGATCCCCCTTGTGAAGTGGGATACCTGCAGCTGTGCGCCACTCAGTGGGCACCAGGCCTGATGCGAGGCTATGATTACACATGACAGTTAGGTGAGTTGCCATTCCATTTTGTAGTTCATGTAGTACACAGCCCAGGATGTCATCTGGTCCCATGGATGCTGTATTCTTAGTTGTGGGTAGTACGTTGTCTGCCTGTGTGGCCATGATTACTGGGCAATGGAACCCTCTACATGTTGACATGGGCCCTTTTGGGGGTGTAAGGGGGGTGAATGTGGCACTAAAGCAATCTGCCAGAATATTGGGACATTCCTTGGGAGCAGTCTATGTAATGCCATTCTTTTTACAGCTCAGAGCACTTCTGAGCATTGCCAGTTAGAATTCAGACATAATTATAGAATGCTATGTGGTTGTCAATGGAATCTGTGGCAATTTTAGTTACATAATCAGCTTTGGAGTATTCCATGAGGGATCTCAACATCGTACTGGGGCTGGTAAGGGAGTTGTTTGCATCCTTGGAATATCCCTTTTTTCTTTAACAGTGTCTACCATCTGTAGTATACTCTGTTAATGGCAAGAGACCACCAGACTGGCTTGATTATTTGGGAGGTGAGCGTCGTGGTTCTATGTGGGATGTCAGGAATCATGCACAAGTGACTGTGCTCATACAGTTTCTTAGTGCAGGATTCATCAGTTGAACTGTCAGCTCCTGTCTCCATGGGTGTCACAAACATTGTCACTTCTGCCTTGAGTCACATGAAGTTGGCCTTGGAGAGGTATTTTATGTTTTACAGACAAGTGTATATACATTCCTTTCACATGTTCAGTTTGATTAGGCTATGGTGGGATTCCTTTGGTGAAACTGCAGTCCCATGTATTGTTGTGATGGCTTTATGGTTAATTACTGTGACTATAGTGTACAGGTTGCTGGGTTCATGACCTGCAAAGACAGGTTATTTGTGTTCTGGTCAGAACAGCAATGAATGCATACAGACTGATTAGGGCAATTTAGGTTAGTCACACTCAATACAATTCAAATGCCCTACTTTGGCAATCCTGTTGATGTTAATCACTGTGAAGTACACTTATGGGCAAGGACTACTCCAGCAGTCTCTGTGGTGAGTGCTATAAGAGTGTAATGCTGTAGTGTGATATGGAGCTCTGGTAGGGGTTCTATCTCTCACATGGGAGTTGTGGATGCTTTTATGCCTGTGCCTGTGTAGAGAGCACTGCATGTTTGGCTAGTCAAAGTCACTACAATTCATTCACTCTACTTTGGCAGTCCTGCTAATGTCACTCATTGTGAAATAAACCTTTGGGGAACAAGTACTCCAGTAACCTCTGTGGCACATTCTGTGATGGCGTAGTGCTGTAGTATAACAACTAGTTAGGTAAGGGTTCTAATCCCAGATGTGACAAGTGTGTGTCTTAATGTGTTGTCATTCATGTCCTGTGTGGAGGTGGTTGTGAGTGTGTAAAAACTGGACCCAGTGTTGAGTGTGTTTTAAATATTTCCTATATGGTGCCCCTAGCATAACTCACAATATCCACTGTGCAGGGATAACAGATGTGATTTCAGTACATAATCATTCACAGGTTCAATACCCTGGACCGGTAGGTGTGTGACACAAACATGCTTACCTTTTACTCTCCCAACCCACCCTGACTTATCTTTGCCTCTGTCTGCCTCTCTCACTCCCTCTCCGGTGGATGTAGAGACTTACACCTGCTTTGCTTAGGCAGCAACGTGTATTGTCAGTGATGCTCATAATCAGCTTATGGCCTCTGCACAGATTACAGCCCTCCTCTAGCTGATTGCATGTGGAACAGCTGTGGTAACATTCCCATAGTCAATTGCATGAAAACACACTCCAATATCTAGAAACATCTTGTTGGTGTTGGGCCTTTTCATTCACTGTGAGCAGGAACTAGATCTGTTGTTTGGCAAACAGCATCACAGATGGATTGAGAACTTACCTCTGACAACATACACTGTGGAAACAGGCCAACACACAGGAGGGGAATGTGCATGTCTGGACTACAGACTGTAAGTGCTGCTATACTGTATTTGGGGTACTAATGGTTTAACAGGGTGTGTGTGGATATGGCTGTCCTACACATGTTAATACTTGTCATGTCAGTGCTATGTGTATGAGGAATCCCCATCTGTAGGGTCATCTGTAGACTGGGCAGTGTGTGGTGCCTTGTGTTCCTTGTGTTACCCACAGAGCACCTATCTCTCAACTGCAGAAGGTAGTGTGAGGATTGCAGTCAGTAGATGGTGACAGCTGGGAGAGTTACTGATGTCATATCCCTCATAGGATATATGTTGCATCAAACCCTGTTACAACAGGTAATGTATGAGGTCATCACAGCGACATGTCAATATTGGGCCTGTGTTGGTGCCACCAGCCACAACCCTGTCAACCTTTGTACATATGTCATGCAGTAGGGGGTGCATATGTTCTGTACACAATATTCAGTGACAGCATATCTGATAAGCCAGTGGAATATCAGACTGCTACATATGTTATGTATAGTAGGGGTTCTATTTAAGGACATAGCCTGGGCATTCTGTGGTTGTCTGTACAGTACTGAGGTATGTGTAAGTCTGGTAATTGTCAACAGTGTGTGTATAGTGCATATGTACCTTGGCCTGTGTAGAGACTGTGGTAGATGTCATTGTTCTTGGTCCTGTTCTATCTGATGTTAAATGCTGCTCCTCTGTATGTCACCCTATCAGCTTACATGTCTGTAGGGGCAGACACAAACATGTCCCAAACCACAGACAGCCATCAGACCACATTGTGTAGTGGCCCAGTATATGTAGGGTTGTTGTTTGTGTGGCCCATATGATGATGGTGTACATCGGACAGTCCATATACTGTAATAGTATGCTAGCTTACCATATGTGGCTGTGTTCACATTGGTTGTGGTTATGCAGTTTCATACAGGTGTCTGTTACTCTGTGATGTGACATGCCTGCAGAGCCTGCTATCTATGCAGGTACATGTGTATTCCCACATAGGGGATGTAGCCCAGTGTTGGGTCAGTCTGCCTGTAGCCTGCAATGTGCTTTGTTACATGCCTAGCAGCTTACTGTACTTATCCAGTGAGATGTCATGTCCAGATACTTGCCAGATGTACTGCTGGCTGGCCACCATAACAGTCATGTCTGTCAGACAAAGCAGTGGGATGCTGTTCAGATTTATGTCACTAACTAGTGGATAGTATGTTGCCATGGCACCTCTGTACCAGTGGTTATTATGTGTCAGGACAGACAGGGGTGTATAAATGCATGACCAATGGGGGCAAATGTATACCAGTATGTATGTGTTATGCCCATCTACATGGATGTTAACATCCACATTGACAGGCCTGGTCCACATGTCTTGCATGAAGGGGTTCTATGTATACCCCTGGACTGACCCGAGTGTGTCAGACTGTCCACATATATTGGCAACATCGCAGCTGTAGTCCACAGGAGTGTTACTGTGCTAGCAGTGGTACTGTACTATGATGATCATAGGATGTCTGTAAGTAGCAAATAGCACACATGTTAACAGCAGATGTGGCCTCGCACATGCACCATTTCTGTGAAGACAATCCCTATTACAGTAGCAATAATCTACAAATATACCTGGACTACATATGTGACATCCCCTTGCAATGAGAGGCTGGGACTATTGGGGCTGAGGTTGGGATCCTCTCCATGTACAGGATGTATGGTGAACATATATGTATATATATAAGTATACATATATCCATATAGATATGTACACATATACATATCTTGCTTACTGTATGACAACAGTTGTACACATATGTGCCTGTGTTCCAGCCTCTGCCCTCCACCTACATACCAGGCTTTGCACATATGACATGCTGTCAGGGGTTGTTATGAGGTGGGCTGTGTGTATGTCATGCTGTCATTCCTGTCATCACTCCACTGCTGTTGTGTCCCCCACACATACTGGGGGGGGGGGTTGGGGCCATATATGTGTGGGTTTCACCTACACAATACATGTGTGCCCTAATGCACTCCAGAGGCCAGTGTATGTAACAGTGGTATATGGCCCAGTATTAGTAAGTGTAGGGGGGATGCACCATGACAAACCTAGACTGTTACAACATGTGTGGGTATCTGGATAGACTGCCTTAAGGTATCTGGATGTACTTTACCATACAATCCACCTTGGGTAAATGCAGGCCTACTGCCTCCTGCCATGCGGGATGTTCTGTTTGTCAGTGTGATTGTGATGGTGTCAGGTATGCCTTGTTATGTAACAGATACATCCCATTGTATCAACTGGGGTCTGTCCCACTTAGGGATTGTATACAGAGTGTAGATAGAGGCTGCTGACCTATACGTCTGCATTACATACTGTTGATTGTCTGGTATGCTGTGGCCCAGTCTGTCATTACTAATGTACTACTTGTAGGCCTTGGCCTGAACAGCAGCATATGTCAACTTTTCCAGACTACTGTCTTAGTATAACTGTTTCACAGTTACATTACACTGTTCATATGGATGTCAGTGTTTAAACAGCTGTATGACATGACATATACAACTGTCATGGTACACAAATAAAGCCTTCACATTCATTTATACAAACCTGTGTGTGGTGTTATACTCTTTGATATGTCTGTGGGTATATGTTGCAGGATATGAATGTCATTCATATGGGTGGCTCATACAGTTTCCAGTTGGTAAGGTGGTGACTGTGGGAATACTGGCTGCTCCATATTGTGTGCACATACTACATATGTATATTACTGTACAAATCCTTGTGTGTGTATGTGTAGGTACATATATATGTATATATATATATATATATATATATATATATATATATATATATATATATATATATATATACCTGTATCTGCATATATGTGTCTGTGCATATGTATCCTAGGGATGGGCATGTCGTGTCTGGTCCTGGTTATGGGATCTGCAACACTCGATACTGTATTACTCGGGGGTCGTGCTTGGCTAGGGGGTATACCTATTTGTACCAGACATATATTGTGTGGGGCCTCTCAACCCCATTAACGTTGCATGAGGACATATATGTTTTATTTCCCCATTATCTACAGATGTATGTCTGTATATACCTATATATGTATATACATATATATATATATATATATATATATATATATATATATATATATATATATATATATATATATTGTTCCACTTTATATCGTCGAATTATCATTTCATCAAATTGCAAAACATCAGGACCAAATCGTGGAAAACTCATAACAGCGAATCTCAAATCATTAAAAACTATAAAGCAACTAGAAATAACATCCCAGACACTGTTTACTACGTTTATGCAGGGGGCAAGCCCCCCTGCAACACTTCACCCCCCATAAATTAAATATACCAACTCCAAGGTTGCACTACAGTGGGGTAGTGTGAACTTGGAGTTGGTATATTTAATGTACGGGGGTGTGGGCGGCAGAGCCCTCCGCATAGGGTGTGCAAGGGGGCTTGCCCCCATGCATAAACATAGTAAAAACTCTGTGGGATGTTATTTCTAGTTGCTTTATAGTTTTCAATGATTTGAGATTTGATGTTATGAGTTTTCGACGATTTGAATTTTCGACGATTTGGTCTCGATGTTTTGCAATTCGATGAAATGATAATTCGACGATATGAAGTGGAACCATATATATATATATATATATATATATATATATATATATATATATATATATCTACTGATATAATTATATAACCTGCCGTACATATTTAGACATGTAGACGTGGACATATATATCTATAGATGTAGGCATGTGCATGTTTATATGTTCATAAATATTTATATGTGTCTATATATATATATATATATATATATATATATATATATATGTGTGTGTGTGTGTGTGTGTGAATATATATATATATTTATATATGTATATATCTATATATATATATATATATATATATATATATATATATATATATATATATACATACATATACATATACATATATCAATAAGTTGTAACTATTTAGACATTAATATATTTACTCACACACATACATCTACAAGCTGAAATACATTCTCTGTACTGTTGAATGACTGGGCTGGATGATATGTTTGTGAATACATCAAGGTTATGTATATCTCAGATGGCTTAGTGGTAGCTCACTTTGGCTATGATGTGCAGGGTCCTGGGTTTGATCCTAGCAGAGGCTGCTTATTTTGTTGTGAGGCAGAACAAGGGCCGTTCGATACAGTGTGATTAAGGCAATTTTGAGCAGTTGTAAGCAGGTTTGTGCAGGTTTGCTCAACAGTAATCATTGCCAACCTCTGCTTATGTTTACTTACAGTCAGCTTCAGATTTCTCAACCTGTGTAGGCATAGTTTACCCTCGCTCAAACCCACGCAAACCCGCTTACCACTGCTTAACAGTGCTTACTGCCGCTTACCTCCGCACTAATTCCTTAAAAAGAAAAGTAAAAGGGGTTGATAGGAAAGTGGTGAAAAATGGGGCACAAAGAGGGAAAGACAGTAGGGGAGATAGCTAGGCATGTGTAGGAAGGGTATAGGACAAGTCCATAGCTGCCCATTTTTTCTACAGCAACAACTGTGCATATACACTATATTTACAGGTACGTTTGGACCCTCAAACCCCTGGGAGAGGGGTGAGGACAACTAATAATCATTGTGATGACAGTTAGACCAGATTACATGTGTCCAGTGGACACGTGCAAAATGGAAAGCTATGTATGGGGCGAGCTTTTTTTGTGGGAACAGTTTGCCCTTTTTACTTTTTCAGATGAGAATGGGATGTTGGGGAGGAGTAGTAGGTATATTTGGGGAAAGAGGTTGGGTAGGTTAACAGACAAGACACACAAGATGCATACAGGGCTGGTATATGACACATGTGGTGGGTAAACACCTTGGACAGAGAGAGGTGTTTGGAAGTCACAAGCCCATGAGACCCCAACTGGAAACAGTGGGACTGAGGTCCCCACCCATGGACAGTCACCACTGCACCTTCACTGCCCAGACGGTGGCTGTGTAGGAGGTGCAGGCTCACCCTCTAATAGCGCCACTCAGCCCTCAAGCTGGTGTAGTCACTCTTGATACTCCAGATTGAGCTCTCTATGCACCACTGCCCGAACCTGTTGACGGGTGACAGTTTCCCCTCCATGCCCACTCCGGGGGGGGTGAGCCCCATTCCCTGCAGCAGTTCCTCCCAAAGGTGGTGAAGGGCCCACGTAGAAGGAGGTCCCAGGCTGGGCCACAGATATGCTGGTGCCCGGTGCCATGGCCAGCTGAGGTGGGACAGGTGGGTATGCTGGGACCGGCCTTCCCATACGAGCTGTGTTGTCGCATGTTTATGGCAGATATGGGTTAGTAACAATCAACAGCATTCAGGATTAGTTATAACAGCATGCATAGGTATTGCCATTAACTTGACACACCAGATTTAACACAGTTGCAGGGCAAGCAGAACACATGCATATATGGAACAACAGTTGTTATTACAGGACCATGCAGGTTTCATTGATGACAACAGGCCACCAATACGGGTGTGTTTTAACATGATACATTCATAAAACAAATGTGAATATTTATTAACCATTAGGACATATGTCCCAAGAATGTTTGGAGTGTACACATACCAGTTGAGGAGTGTCATTGGGTTATTATGCACATATGGTAGGGGTGAGAGAGAGAATTCAATTAACAACTAATATATCCTTGTAGTTTTCACAACATTCTTAGTCACTACAGTGATCTTTCCCTTACATGTATTATTACACTACACAATGGCCTTATATTGTACACTGGTATGTTTATAGATTATTATATACGTGACCTGTGTCTTAAATACAGGCATAAAAAATAAGAAGTAAGTAACGTCACCAAAGGCAGAGCACATCAAAATATAAAACTCTAAAAACAAATGGTTCTGCCACCAATTCCACTTAAAAATACTTGAAACTTGAAAACTTTAATTAAAATATACGATGATAAGATATAAAATAAACACACTGGCTCATAAACCGGATAAGTGCTTTTGGTATAATACCTTTTTCAAATCCTAAATGTTTGCCAGTGAAACTTCCTCTTAAATACCTTAATTTCCTTGTGTTCACTCACTTAAATGCATTTAGTAACCATAGCAGCATACACACCCTTTTAATTATGTAATTTTGAGTGCTGAAGAACTTTCCCTGTTAGTGCAGGTTTTAAAGGGACAAATGCATTCAGACCTAGTGACTGATCTGATTGCAAATTCATTATCCACTTCATCTCTTCAATTTCTGTTCAGTTTACTAAATCCCCACCTCTTGGTGTTTCATGAAGCCTAGCTAGTGCCATGAACTTGAAATAATGACTGTCATTTATACTAATATGCATATAAAGTGCATTGCTGGTAACTTTTTTTCTTATGTCAGATAAGTGTTTTAGGATACGTTCCTTGAGCATTTGATTAGTTTTCCCTATGTAGTATGCCTTGCAATGACTGCAGGTTGCCACATAGATAATGTTCTTACTCTGACAGTTTGCAAATCCTTCAAACTTATAGTTCCTCTTAGTCAGGGAATGTGTAAAAGTATTTGAGATGTTTATATGGGAGCATGCCTTGCAACTTCCACATCTGAATGTACCAACTCTCCTGTTCATCTAAAAACTCCTGTCTTCAGAAATAGCTTCAGTTTTTGTTTTATAACATAATAGTCTTTTTAAGTTTTTCCTATTCTTAAAAGAAAAGTTGGGTTGATCTCCAACAATTTCCCTAATTTTGTTGTCAGATGTTAGCACTGGCCAACATTTTCTGATGGTATTACAAATAGCAAAATTGTCAGTACTATATGTCAACTGGCATCTCAGATTGGACTTTACCTCCTTTTGCTTGATCTTAACCATTTCACCTTGTCTGAAAAGTAGGGTCTTCCCCTCTGAGAGCGTAGTTTCAAGGTAGTTGCTTCATTGGTCTGTGTCTCTTTGACTTTGTATCCTCTCTTATTAAAGTCATTGGTAAGTTTAATTTGCTCCTCCCTATAATCCTCATCCCTCGTGCAGAGCCTGGACACTTGAGTTAGTTGGTTAGTCACTATGTTGTCAAGAACATGCCTGAGATGCATGCTAGTATTGTGTAGTAAATGATTGTGCCATACACGTTTCCTATACATTCTAGTATTGATGCTTCCTGTGTCATCTAACATTAACTTAACATCCAGGAATTCTATCTCCATACTAGAAGATGTCACTTCAAACTTCAGAAATTAAGTTATGTTGGTCAAAAATTGTACAAAATGTTCCAAGGAGGTTAAATCGCCATCCCATAAGAGAAAGACATCATCCACAAATCAATTGTAGAAAACTATGTTTCTATTCCATTTCGAAAAAACCAAGATGTAACTGCAAACTCAAGGAGACCAATATTCACACAAACAGGTATACAGTCCAAAAAAATGAAAGAAAATGGTCTCTCCACGATGTGTAATATAGATAAAATGGTCCAGTAAAATCCAGTAAAACAAACTTAAGAATTTATTTGTAACAAGTAAGAAGATGAGCGCTTTCGCGTGGATACAACCACGCTTCTTCAGATATCTTTTAAAACCCACAAACAGTCCTTAAATATCAAAATTGGTGGTAATACCACCAATTAACAAACCTAATTAGCAATTAAAGGCATAAAATCTAACTGAATGAAATTTATATGTATGAAGTACCTCACATTTAGTTTAAAAACTGAATGAATAAATACATTAATAAATACATTAATAATGAATGAATGAGGATGGATAACATAAATCATTATAAATAGATGAAAAACACAAAAATATATAATGTATAACATGAAGGCAATATCTAAAAAACTAGTGACAGAAACTAGCTACTATGAGCTAATGCAGCATAAGAAGTCTATCTCCTGAACCTATCTACTGACTTCTATAAAACTGCTGTATATATAAACAAAAATTAATTTATCTATAAAACATCATGGGACTTTATTCAAATATGCCCAACAAGAATATGAAAGAGTTAAAATGTGTAATAATCAATGAAAATAATAATTAAAAAGAATGCTTATACTGAATACAAGAAAACATTAAAAGCATCTAATGGTAAAGTAAATGTATCTGACTATAATGTTTCTGAATACACTAAACAGGCCTCTTATGTTCTTCAAAATTAACGTTTCCTTCCATCTAAAATGGGTTTAATAGAAACAGAAGTATTAAGACCTGGGAAAGTGTGAGCATTAAACCTAAAAATCCATTTTAATTCTGCTGCGGCAAGGCGATTACCCATATCACCTCCCCTTAGATTAAACAAGACTACTTCCAGAACTCTAAAATGAAAACTGTGATCTATCTGATCTTTGATATGTAATGCCAAGGCGTTATTGTCACTACCTTTTTTGATTTCATAGAGGTGGTCATAGACCCTATCTGATAACCTTCTTTTAGTAAGACCTATATAAAATGCTGTGCATTTCGTGCAGGTTGCTAGGTACACCAGATTTCTAGTAGTGCATGTTGCAAAAAACCTAGGGTTAAATACAAAATTTAAAGTAGGGTGAGTATATGATTGAGTGGTGGATATAAATGGACATCTATTACAACCTCTGCAGGGAAAAGTGCCTAATCTTTGGCTGACGTTGGCATTTAGGTTGGTCATCTTAATGTGTTCATTGCATAAGATTTGTTTAAGGTTTGCACAATTCTTATACAGAAATCTTGGACGTTCCCCCACCAAACATCTAACTAATTCGTCAGTGGTTAATATATTCCAGTTCTTGTGAATTACTTTCTCTAGTGTTTTCACATCACTAGTGTACCTAATAACATAAGAAGGTCTCTTAAATTTACTAAAAGTATCTATGTACCTAACTCTTGGATGTGGTTCATAATAAATAGTTTCGGCTGCACAAATATCTGTCATTAAGTCACCTAAAACATTTTGTCTGATGTCTTTGACCAGCTTGCTGTCATATCCCCTGTCAATGAACAGAGATTCTAATTTGTCTGCCTCCACTGCTAGTAGGTCATTGGCCTGACATAACCTAGCAATTCTAACAAATTGGCTCTTAATGATGCCTGGAAAAGTATGCCTTGGATGCATACTATCGAAACTGAGCAATGTGTTTGTCCAACTAGGCTTCCTATATAAAGATGAAGTAACTGTCCCTTGACTAGTTAACATAAGGGAAACATCTAGAAAGCTTTCAAGATGTTTCCCTTACGTTAACTAGTCAAGGGACAGTTACTTCATCTTTATATAGGAAGCCTAGTTGGACAAACACATTGCTCAGTTTCGATAGTATGCATCCAAGGCATACTTTTCCAGGCATCATTAAGAGCCAATTTGTTAGAATTGCTAGGTTATGTCAGGCCAATGACCTACTAGCAGTGGAGGCAGACAAATTAGAATCTCTGTTCATTGATAGGGGATATGACAGCAAGCTGGTCAAAGACATCAGACGAAATGTTTTAGGTGACTTAATGACAGATATTTGTGCAGCCAAAACTATTTATTATGAACCACATCCAAGAGTTAGGTACATAGATACTTTTAGTAAATTTAAGAGACCTTCTTATGTTATTAGGTACACTAGTGATCTGAAAACACTAGAGAAAGTAATTCACAAGAACTGGAATATATTAACCACTGATGAATTAGTTAGATGTTTGGTGGGGGAACGTCCAAGATTTCTGTATAAGAATTGTGCAAACCTTAAACAAATCTTATGCAATGAACACATTAAGATGACCAACCTAAATGCCAACGTCAGCCAAAGATTAGGCACTTTTCCCTACAGAGGTTGTAATAGATGTCCATTTATATCCACCACTCAATCATATACTCACCCTACTTTAAATTTTGTATTTAACCCTAGGTTTTTTGCAACATGCACTACTAGAAATCTGGTGTACCTAGCAACCTGCTAATGCACAGCGTTTTATATAGGTCTTACTAAAAGAAGGTTATCAGATAGGGTCTATGACCACCTCTATGAAATCAAAAAAGGTAGTGACAATAACGCCTTGGCATTACATATCAAAGATCAGATAGATCACAGTTTTCATTTTAGAGTTCTGGAAGTAGTCTTGTTTAATCTAAGGGGAGGTGATATGGGTAATTGCCTTGCCGCAGCAGAATTAAAATGGATTCTTAGGTTTAATGCTCACACTTTCCCAGGTCTTAATACTTCTGTTTCTATTAAACCCATTTTAGATGGAAGGAAACGTTAATTTTGAAGAACATAAGATGCCTGTTTAGTGTATTCAGAAACATTATAATCAGATACATTTACTTTACCATTAGATGCTTCTAATGTTTTCTTGTATTCAGCACAAGCATTCTTATTAATTATTATTTTCATTGATTATTACACACTTTAACTCTCTCATATTCTTATTGAGCATATTTGAATAAAGTCCTATGATGTTTTATAGACAAATTAATTTATGTTTATATACACAATAGTTTTATAGAAGTCAGTAGATAGGTTTAGGAGATAGACTTCTTATGCTGCATTAGCTCACAGCAGCTAGTTTCTGTCACTAGCTTTTTAGATATTGCCTTCATGTTATACATTATATTTTTGTGTTTTTATCTATTTATAATGATTTATATAATCCATCCTCATTCATTCATTATTAATGTATTTATTAATGTATTTATTCATTCAGTTTTTAAACTAAATGTGAGGTACTTCATACATATAAATTTAATTCAGTCAGATTTTATGCCTTTAATTGCTAATTAGGTCTGTTAATTGGTGGTATTACCACCAATTTTGATATTTAAGGACTTTGTGGGTTTTAAAAGATATCTGAAGAAGCGTGGTTGTATCCACGCGAAAGCGCTCATCTTTTTACTTGTTACAAATAAATTCTTAAGTTTGTTTTACTGGATTTTACTGGACCATTTTATCTATATTACACATCGTGGAGAGACCATTTTCTTTCTATTCCATTTGTTATTCCACTTTCCATAGCTCTTCCCATCTTGCTAGGACCAGATTGGGATAACTATTTGTGCATGGAATTCCCATCACTACCCCCGACTTCTGCCAGTAGTAAGTACTACCATACAGAAACACATTGTTATATAAGACCAATTCCAAGAGACTACATAGTAAATGGATATCATTAGTTGCTTTGTGCTTCACACCAAAGTCTCTGATCACTTTGATCCCCAAATCATTGGGTATGGATGTGAAAAAAGTGTTCACGTCCATAGTTACCAATAATAAATTCTTACAAGTATTCATCTTTTGCAGTTTCTTGTAAAGTCTACTTAAGAACTCTGCTGTCCTTCATCACTGCAGATGCATGAGGTAGCAATTTCTTTAACTCCCCTTCTATAAAAATAGAAAGGGGTTCAGTTACCCATCCTTTTTCTGAAATGGTTGGTCGCATCAGAGGGTCATGTAGATTCTTATGCACCTTAGGCATTCCATTGATGCTAGGTATAGTAGGATGACATACTTCAAAAACTTCAAACAGCTCTTTGCTTATCGATCTGTTCATGAGTTTGTCATAAAGCGTGTCTTGTACACTATGTATAATGGTGTTCAATTCTCTTTTATCAATCCTCCTGTAGGTGACTATGTCCACTAGCATCTCTTTCATCTTGGTATTACAGAACAACATATCCATAACTATAACTGCCCCTCCTTTGTCAGCTTGTTTAATCATGATGTCCTTCATATTCTGTAGTTCAAATAGTGCTCTCTTATTATTATATACACTACAGAATGGCCTTATATTGTACACTGGTATGTTTCTAGATTATTATATACGTGACCTGTGTCTTAAATACAGGCATGACAGGCTGCAGGTGTCAATGCAATATATGTTGAGAACTGCCATCATACACATTGGGTGAGCTGCTAGAATGACAGGTTTGCTTTCATATACATTCTCTGGCTATGTACACATTTGACTATCAGTTATATGCGATTGACAGCTGCCTACATTTTTTGGATCATTACACTGAACTTTCAGGGGAACAGGGTACCAAGCTGTTGATATGGGCCATTTATCTGGACATGCTGGACAGATTGGAACAGTTGTGGGGTATGAATATACATATGACTACAATCTGAACATTCTAGTGAATTCTGTACTGTTGGGTGTAAGTATGCATACAGCTTTCTATCTGAACATTGTATCAAAAATTGTACAGTTGTGGGGTATGATTATGCATGCAACTTAGTAGAACTCCCAGGATTCAACCCCCTGCTGTGTGTGACAAAATATTATTGCTAACATCATAGTACACTGTGCTATCAGGAAAATGATGTACAGCCTTCGACTGTTTTCTATCTGAGTCTCCGTAACTTGTACGATATGTCTGACCTCTTGGCACATCTAACATTGTTATGCAAACCTTCATACCCATTTTATCTGCATACCACGGTGTGGGTGACACTGCCTAAGATACAACAGTACTATTTATAGTATGGAACAGATCGCAAACATATGAGAGAAGAATGAACAGAAGCACTCCAGGGGTTATACCTTTATTCACAGAGTATTAACACATTTATTTCTGCTGGTAGAACACTTTCTACAGCTCTTATTATCTTTGTTATGACAGTACATGCAGACTGATTACTAACCTGCCTCGCGACACAGTCTTTGCAGCCTAGCATCATGGGCTAGCTGGTTTGCAGCCCGCTCATCTGCAGATGTCAGAGAAATGCATTGATATTTAGCCATACCTATCCATAGTATACACAAGCTAGGCAATTATTTACTACTTGGTAGAATGTGTACTTACTCATTACTGGGGCATTGGCCATCTGCCGACACTCCTGAATCCACTGTTCCAGGACATTCCCCCTCCGCCATTTCAGGACAGCATGGTGGTGCTGACCTGCTCACTAGTCCGGGGGATACCTGTGGCACTGGTGAGGTCATGGGCGAGACTGTCCCAGGCCTCCATTTTGTACTGTGAGCCCTGGTACTGGCCCTGCAGTAGTCTCTGATCATGGTGTTTTACCAGGAGCCATACCATGAATTGTGATCCTGGATGCCCCAGCGCTGCACTCTCAATCAAGTGTCTTCACCCACACCAGCCATTCTGCCTGCAGTGGGAAGCTATAACCAGTTATGAGACTTATTTCTGCCTGTGGGGTTTTAATATGGCCATTTTCCCACACTTTGCCGTGATTGGCCAGTTTTGAAAAGGCTAAGCTATGGGCACACCTGATTACATAAAGTTGGCACTGTTGAAAGAGGTATACCACTAGGGAGATTGAATTGGCTCCCCCACACATTGCTTACACTTACTAACATGAGCTGTGCTGCGGTTAGCATTGCTTCATAGTTGATTATCACTATATTTTCCATTTGGCAATGAATTATTCTTCATTACAGGTTATATATGTGTCTGCTATCTGTGATTCATGTGTACATACACTGTATGGGGTCCTGAGAACTTCAATACTTTATTACAATAACACCTCAAATTTATGCTTGCTGCAGTACTCCAGTTCACATATCTATGTTCTGTGGAAAGTTATCCAACATCACACTGTACATAGATACAGTTCACATGTTTGGTTTGCTTTTCCTGTGGTGAGGATTAGTTTGCTGATACCTCATGCATATCTATTGCTATGATGGCTTAGTGGTTAACTCCTCTGACTACAGTGTGCAGGATCCTTAGTTTGAGCCTTGTAGAGGCAGTTTATTTTGTTGCTGGGCAGAACATGGGCCATTGGATCCAGAGTGATTAAGGCACTTTAAAGCAGTTGTGAGCGGGTTTGCACGAGTTTGCATGATGGATATGCACTTGTTTGTGCGAAGCACAGCATTACTGCCCTCTGATTGCAGCGTCTTGCACTCAGCATCTACAGTGCTTCACCAGTGTGGTACTCGCATACCGGCTGCCAAACAGGCTTACACCTGTTTGCTCCCACTTACAAACGCGCAACGTCGTGCATTTTGTTTACATCTGTCAACCAGGACACTCGGACTGTATGCTTGTCCATTGTCAGCAGTGGCATGGGGATTAGAGCTCTACATTGACCCCCAGCTATGTATCCCAGTTAATACTGGGGTGTTCATATTCATAGAGGGTAACAGACATAACATAGCTACATCCCCCATTAATCATGCTTAGTTTACGTTAAACTGTCAGTATTATCCAGGTATGACTGGTGACAAAGGCCAGTTTAAGGTGAGGTAGGATTCCTGTTTCACATGTCTGGATAGGTTACATACAGGTATTCAGGGTAGGTGTAGTTATTCCATACCTGTGTGGTACAGTAGAGGTGAATAGCTAAGGAGTAAGCAGGTAGGTAGTGGGAGTGACATTGTAACTGTATTGTAGCCCATAGGTATAATTGGATGGGGAGCAATAGGGAAGGTATGTTGGATGTTGGGATTTGTATGTGAGGCAGGACAAGAGGTGTCGGTATCGCTATTTGATGTTGTGGTATAGAGTGTGAGGTGGGGAGGGGTTTGCAAGGTGGTGAGCCTGTGCTGCTCCAGGTGTTCTTGTGGTGTTCCTTCATGTGTTAGTTACATGTGTCCTGTGGGACTGCTGTGATACTACACGTGGGTTGGGGTTCCAGATACTGGCAATATAGTGGAGTAAGAGGGTGTCACCTACATGTACCCGTAGACATTAAGAGGAATGGAACAGGGTCTGAAAGGTATGTGGTGTGCATGGGGCACAAAGGGGGGTGTTAGTAGGGGGATTATCTAGGGATGTGCAGGATGGCTGTAGGGAAGGTCCACAGATGGCCATGTTGTCTACGACAACAGCTGTGCATATGCACTGCATTTGGTGTTTGCACTGCACACTCACACACCTGGGTAGGGGTAGGGGCTTCAATAATTCCTTGTGATGCCTATTACATCGGCTTACATGCCTACAGTGGGGTGTTGCAACAATGTGTTCATAGGTGTTGTGTAGTGGGTAATGCAGCAACACATATGGTTATACCGTACTTTGGCATGTACACTGAACTGTGCTGCGATGGAACCCATATCGGGAATGGCTGCCCGTTAGGCGTAAGCATGCCTGTCGACTGTACAGAATCTGTGGCCTGTCCAGCATTTGCTTCATAATATTGGTGTGTTCCTCTTACAATCTGCACCTGTCTGGCAAATACCTGGGAACTGACATCATTAAATACAGACAAGTAATTGGGTTTATGACTCCACATCCTTCAGATGTGTCATGCTAATGCATAACCTATTATTCTATCAGCTTTCTAAGGTTGTAAGTGGAATATGTGCTTTCTGTCGCTAGATGTCCCCCAACGGTTTAGGTTCTGTCCAGTGGTTTAGCTCTTAGAGCTTGAGAGGTGTGGGCATAAACTCTGTCCAATTCGCAATATTACTGACATCCCTGGGGCAGTCCGAATACAACTGCACCAGCCAACACCTGCATGCCTAGGCCCATAATTGCATACACATAGTTCCCTCACCTGGACCTCCTCTACAGCACTCATCCTTAC
>NC_056746.1:986816844-986841844 GCF_019279795.1 Protopterus annectens | reverse complement strand
TCCACTGAAGGCGAACTGCCGAGGTACCAGAACGAATGGATTATTAAATGGAATTATATTCATCCTAGATTTGGTTTCCTTCCTTCTTGCTTTGGACATTTGATGTTTTTGTGATCAAGTTTGGTTCTTGATATTGTGTTTGTTCTAAATTAGAGTACAGCCCTACACTACTATTAGCTATTTTGCTATCTTCTGCTTGAAGGAATGCTTATTACATCTTAATGTTGTGTGTATCCTACATAGTTTATTACTAGGCTGGGTCACCCCCTTACCCCTCACAACTGCCATTTTTCTTTTCTTTTTCTTTTCCTGCCCTTATCAATCACTACCATTCCTGTTCCCCTTTAACTCTGCTCCCTCCCTTTTTTGTATTTTCATATCTTCTGCTTACTTAAAATTTGATTAATGGTCCCTCTCTCTCCCTCTTCAGAGGTAGCAGAGCTGCATTGATTTGAAATACAAGTCTAACCCCTGCCTGTGGAAAGAATGAAAGAAAAAAATACATTACACTCTCTACATTTGAAAAGAAATCTCAATCCCCACATCCAGAATTACCAAGCAGCACCTTGGGCATTCATTTGCAGCATTTCCTAAGTTAATGTATGTTCCTCCTGTTGAATTTAAACTCCACCTTATACTGTAATTGTTTGTCTGGATACCTGGTAGCATCATATCATTGAAATGCCTCTGGTATCACCCCCCCCCAGCTTTTTTTTATTTTTCCCTCTAACGTTGGCGTTAGTTGGTAACTTTCACCCGCAACCTGCATAGTGTGCTTTCTGGCTACAGCATTGTCTTTTTACATCTTATTGTTACATTTTCTAAGCATTTACTTCCAATACCTTGCCTTTCTCCACCTTCCAACTTGTGTTGCTGATGGTTTTTGTTTCCTTTCTTGCTGACAACTGAATGTAGATTCTATGGGAGTTGGGAGGGTGGCCTAATGGTTAAGGTGTTTGCCTTGCAAAAACAAGGTGCAGGGTTTGAGTCTCACAAGGGATAAATGGCTTGCAAGGGCAGTTAGCTTAGTACTAACTTATGAACCTGTTTGGGTTGGGAGGGTGGCCTAATGGTTAAGGTGTTTGCCTTACAAACACAAGGTACAGGGTTTGAATCTGACAGGGGGATAATTGGCTAGGCTTAAAAAAATGGCTCGCAAGGGCAGTTAGCCTAGTACTAATCTATGAACCTATTATACTGTGGGCTTGCCTGGGGAAGCACAATCCCCTTACCTGCTGTTTCTACCCTCCTGCGATGCTTTGCAGCATTAAAATGTAAAACTAGCATCCCGTGCCATCTTTGAATCCATTCCCTCCACTGCATACCAGCGTAATACCAGGCTATGCGTGTGCTAGTAGGATTTAGATATTATATTTCTGTTTCATCCAAAGAGAATTCAAAGGTATTTTTGTACTTTATTCTGTTTGAACAACTCACATATCTCTCATTTAATGATATATTTGTGAACCCTCTGCCTGCAGTACTGCTGCATTATGCTTCTCTTATATGTGACTGCGTTATTTAACTAAGTATACACTCGTGGTGTGCTGAAGCACTGTCTATGCTACTACATTGTCTAAACTCATAGCAATACAAAAAATGTTTGTGGATTTGCCTAACATTTGCTTATTTTTAACTACAGTGGCATTCTGTGATATTAAACAGTGTATGGTCATAGCAAATGCGACTAGTCCACAAACTCAACTGCTGCAGCTAATGCATATTCTTTCAGCTGTATCAAGTGGGAATAGCCTGTAATTCCAGTTAGCATTGCTGTTGTTACACTATAAGTCTATAGCTTGTTAAAACATCAATAGCAACATAGCCGAGTTAATAATCTGTGCTTAACTGAAGGCTTTTTATGAGTCAATCTTCTGTCAATGTTGAATTAGAGTATTAGTCTATATCTTCTTGAAAACGACAGAAGTAAATTAGCTGAGTAAATAATGTTTCCATAAATGAATGCTTTTTAGATGTTACTGTTGTGTCTATGCTAAATTAGAGTACAACCCTGCCATACTGTTAGCTACATTACTATATTCTGCTTAAAGGAATGATTATTACATGTTAATGTTGTGTCTATCCTACATAGTTTATTATTAGACTGTGTTTTTCCCTTACCACTCACAACTGTGGTTTTATTTACTTTTTCTTCTTCCTGCCCTTATCAAACACTACCTTTCCTGTCCCCCTTTAACTCTGCTCCCTCCCCTCCACTCTTTTTTCCTCTTCTCTCCATTGTTTTTTTCTGTATTCTTATATCTCCTGCTTACTTAAAACTTGCTTAATGGTCCCTCGGTCTCTTTCGTCATAGGTAGCAGAGCTGCATTGATTTTAAATACAACTCAAACTCATGCCTGTGGAAAGAAAGAAAGACATTACATCCTCTACATTTGGAAAGTTATCTCAATCCCCACATCTTGAGTTACCAAACAGCACCTCAGACATTCATTTGCAGCATTTCCTATGTTAATGAATGTTCTTTCTGTTGAATTAAATACTGAAATTCTTTGTCTCCATACCTGGTAGAGTAATGTCATTGGTATGCCTCTGGTATCCCCACCTTTTTTCATGTTTCCCTCTGACATTACCGTTAATTGGTAACTTCTGCATAGTGTGCTTTCTGGTTACAGCATTGTTCTTTTACATTGTATTAGCAAATTTTTTAACCTTTTACTTCCAGTATCTTGCCTTACTTCACCTTTGCAACTTGCATTGCTGATTGTTTTTGTTTTTCTTTCTCACTGCCAACTGAATCTAGGTCCTACCAGCTCCATTCACCCTTGTTACACTTGGGATCACTTTGCTCACCTCCCCTACCCCCATTCCCATCCACCCCAAATCAATAATATTTATACCTCACCCCCAAATCGATAATATTTATACCTCACTAACCCCACCCATATTACAGCAATGAAGCACATCCTAGAAATCAACAAAGAGAATCCAATAAACACAACCCACCCATAAACAGCTGCCAGTTACACCACAGAAATCAGCCAATAGGATCTAATAAGTTATCCACCCAATTATTAACCTCACAATTATTTTAATAGGATCTGTCCACTAACTAATCCAACTGATTACCTCCCATTTCTTTACTGCTCAGTACTTCACTACTCACTACCCAAATGCACTTCATTACCCACAGACTCCACCTGATATCAGCCCTATTCAATCTGTTTCTCTATTGGTGTCAAACTACACTAACAAAATGCTCCACCTAAACAGTAAACTATTAAATCTTGCAGTGCTACACTTCACTACAACTTCACTGTTTTTACTCCTGTTCTCTTTCACCTCTCATAATTACCTACTACTATCCACCAATAATTCACCCTGGCAAACTTCCTCAGTATACAACCTAGATAATCCATTAAACTATACCATAGCCCCATGCCTCTTTCATTCCAACCATTTAGATTACCATGCAAACAAATTCCAATCCCCAGCTAGCATATCCCAAACAGTCAAAAATGCACCAAGTTGCAAGTTCACCAAACTCCTTTTATACCTCTTAAGCAATTCAACAGCTCTAGAAACATACATCCAAATCCCAGTCCTACCTCCCCACATAATACAGCTCAAAGCCCTAACACAATCAAATATGGACTATTACACAGAAAAAACTAACTTACTCCCTCCTCCCTAATATGAATATTAGACATATCGAAAATAAACTTCACATTCTGCATACCTTACATTCCCTCTTCTCTCCTGACATTGTTATATTAACAGAAACTTGGATAATGCCAACCAATAACAACAATGAAAATGGAGCTCCAGGATACAATATCCTATGCAAAGATAGGACAATCAAAAAAGTCAGAGGAGTAGCTATCTTATTCAAAGATCACCTAACACTAGACTGTCTTGAAATAGACATCCCTGATTTTGGAAAGGCAGTAGTAAAAACACATAAACATCATTGGTGGTTACATTCCACCAGGAAATAATATTCCCACACTAGTAAACATACTACACTGGACCTCTTATTCTCTCCCACAAGAAACAGTCCTGATAGGTGATTTCAATATTGACTGGCTAGACTGCTCCACTCTGAATCCAGCATCCCATGTTAACCTACATGGGTTTACTCAACTCATCACAAGAACTGATAAATCTTCCAAACATCAGTCTATCCTTGACTGGATTCTGGTCAATAACCCCTCTTTATCATCCCGGTCAGGTTGCCTTCCTGATGCTCTGAGTGATCACCTTCCTACTTTCTTTATACATACCCATACTTACCAAAATAACCACACCACCTACTGCACAATTAGAAACAAAAAAGCTTTAACCCACATAGAATCATCACTGCTCTAAAAAGCTGCAACTGGGATTCTCTTAAACAACTACCCCTTGATGATGCTGTGAACTGCTTTAATACTACTTTTTTAGAAATATTAAACTGTCATGCTCGAACAGAACCATTAGAGTAAAACCTAACCATGCACCCTAGCTAAGTAAACAATATAGAGCCTTACTCAAAGTTGGAGACAAGGCCTGGGAACAATATCCCCAAAACAAAACCCAAATTACAAAACAGACATTCTTAGAACTATGAAACAAAGCTAAGAAACTTGTGAAACAGGACAAAATCAGCTATGACCATAATATTCAGAAATAAATACCAGAATAATCCTCAAATGTTCTGGGCCGCATTTAATAATATACTTTACCTGGTAAAACTACTACCCCCCACTCCAACGTTAAATGCAAGTCTGATAATATAGCCACCCAATTTAACAAACACTTTACAGAAAATATCCTAGCCCTTGCTAATTCTCATAACATCTCCAACAGCTCTGGCACTGTAGCACCCCAACACTGGAACTACTTCCAAAATAGCCCCAACCAATTTACATTACAACCCATATCTGTAGGCTCCATAAAACAATTACTACAAAAACTGACACCAACCATCTTAGCTGCAAATAGCCTCCCAGCCAACTGTCTGCAAATAGCAGCAGAAAGAATAGCATACTCAGCAGTGATACTCATTAACAGATCAATATCTGAGGGCATAGTACCTGTAATCTGGAACATCTCCCACATTACACATTTACACAAAGGAGGTAATTCCACCAAACTTACTAATTAGTGTCCAGTTGCTATCTTATCACCATTATCTAAAATCTTAGAGAGTCATCCATACCCAACTCATTGACTACTTTCACAAACATAAACTACTGTCAAATACACAACATGGTTTTCATCACTATTACAGCACCGCTACAGCTCTAATGTCCTTTACTAATATAGTGAACCACTACAGAAATCAAGGTTAATTTGTATCTGCAATATTTTTTGACTTGTCCAAAGCCTTTGATATGGTAAATCACAATAAACTCATCAATGCACTTTCCTCCCTAAACCTTATCAGCTCCTCACTCACATGGCTCCACAGTTACCTGTCAGGATGTCAGCAGGCAGTACAGTGGCGACACCAACTCTCTACTCTTCTCCAAGTTGCCTTAGGGGTCCCACAAGGCTCCATCCTTGGGCCCCTACTCTTCTTCAATATTCATCAATCAACTCCACACCTCCACTCTTCATGTCTCTGTAATACAATATGCAGATGACTCAAATGTAATATGCACAACCTCCTCCCTACAAGACCTTCATACCATGACTCAGGATTCTTTTCTATCTGTTGAAACATAGCTCACCAATTCCCAACTCATTCTAAACCCCAATAAAACTAAGCTCCTTCACTTCTATCTCACAAGATCTCCATCTCCTCAAATAACTTTCAGCATAGAGTCAAAAAACTATTATCACCCCAACACACACTAAACTACTATGCACTGAAATTGGCAATAACATGAATTTTGACATTCATATTGCTCAAACCATTAAGGTCCATTAGAAACTAGGTCTTCTTTACAGAAATAACACATTTTAACTAGAACCACAAAAGCTACCATTGCCCATACACACCTCCTCTCAACTCTCCTGTATGCCTTCCCTGTTCTAATCAGCCTCCATAAATCTGACCTTACCAAGCTAGAATCCTGTTACAATAAAATGACCAAATTTGCAACTAATGCCACACACTGGTCACATCACTATGCAGCTCTTAAAAAATTAAAATGGCTACAACTCCTTCAACTGCTACACTATAAACAACTAACCTTTACCCACAAAATCCTGCATCAACCAGATAAAATTCCTTCTCTCAACATTTTTTTTAAAACCATACACTACTTCTAGAGTCCTCTGTTCCAGTAATAAACTCCTTTTAGAAACCACCAGAGCTAACAACTCAGCCAGGGAGTCTCTAATTTCTAACGTCATTCCTAAAACATGGAATAAGAAACCAACCTCTGTCACCTCTAACTGCTCCACAGGAAATGTAAAAAGCTCCTAACTACTCAGTAGAAAACTTGCTCTTTTCGTGCAACTCTCCTGGCTAACTCTGACTAATGTATTTTACCGTATCTAACTCGTGTGTACTATTTTCCTCAAAATTATGCACATATTTCTATTGTAAGTTGTTCCTCCTCATTATTTAATGCATATACTTTTGTGTAACATATTATATTAATGTAATCTCTAAAGAACTCTATTGCCCAGCATTGTACTATTGCTGACTGTGAACTGCTTTTGGTACATCCTTATATTATTGTAATTTTTACAATGTTTGTAATTCTTACTGCTGGAGTTTTTCTCCCCGGACCTCTGCTGAAAAAGGACCTATGTCCAATCAGACTTTCCCAGTAAACAAATGCAAAATAAATAAACAAATGCAAAATAAATAAACAAATGTAAAATAATAAAATAAATATACAATAAAAGGAAAAAAGATTGGCAAAAATCAGGAAGGGTAATTCCCATAAAGATAAAAACTCTCTCATCAAAGTAAATAGGCAACTATGATGCCTAATTATGTCTAGCAAAGCCAACTTTGTGGTTAATATAGCACCCCCCAGGTGAAAGATAATTATAAGTCCTTCTACAGCTATGTCGGAAACCTCAAGGGCAACACATAGCAATGTGCTGGACTGGTGGTTAATGGTGCCACATTCACTGATCCAGCTTTACCCCCCCTCTCACCCCCTCCAACTATAACTAATAACATCATAGGTTCCCCCTGAATACTCTAAACTAAAATTTAGCATAGGTTCATTGATTACTGCTAGGCTAACTGCCCTTGTGAGCCATTTTAAGCCTAGCCAATTATCCCATTTGAGAATCAAACCTTGCACCTTGTGTTGGTAAGGCACCTTAACCATTATGCCAAACCTCTGGAGTCATTATTTAACTACAGTCATAAAATAGGCTTTGTGCCACATGAGTGCAGGACTGCAACTGTCTTCATCCTTCATAAGGGAGGACCTTCAACAGATCTTGCAAACTACAGACCCATTTGTCTGACTAGTCTTATTTGCAAAACCATGTAAAGAATTATCATAGAAATTGACAACAAGGACATAAAAGTCCTACAGACACTGGATCCATTCCAGAATGGCTTTGTCAAAGGAAGGTCATGCTTATTTATTCTGATGGACTTCTTTGAAAAGGTCATTAAGGCAACTGATGAAGGGAAACCTCTGCATACTGCCTACCTAGATCTGGTTAAGGCATTTGATGCAATATTCCACTCAGGCATTGTCAGAAAACCTATAGAACTAGGTATAATCCCCTTTATAACATGCTGGATAGCTAGCTGGCCACCTCCACAGAGAGGCTTGTGACCACAGGAGTCCTCTAGGGCTCTGTGCTAGGCCCATTCCTCTTTGGCATCTACTTCTTGGATGTTAAAGCCAATGTTAAAGGCCTCTGGTAAACCAAGTTTGTAGATGATTGCAATCTTGGAATAGTCTTTGAATACCCCCAACATAAGAACACCCTCCAGGAAGGTCTAATACAGACAATCACTTGATGCCAAAACCATGGCTTAAAACTCAATACCAAGAAATGCATTATACTATCATTTTGGAAGTCAGCCACCCTGGGTAATTACATCATCAATAACACACCCTTAAAATTTGATTCACTAGATAGGGACTTGGGAAATCAAGCAGATACTAACATAGCCTTCAACCAATATGTGTCCAGGATAGTAAGAAAATTATTCTATGTTGTGCAACTTATAAGCAAGAGCATAGCATATAGGTCAAGAGAAGTCATCATACCACTGTACTTGGCCCTCATCAGGCCCATTATAGAATACAGTATCTCCTTCTGTATATACCTGACTAGACACATGCAGCAACTTGAATGTCCACAAAGGTTCCTTACAAAAACATACAGGGAGTAAACACAAAGTCCTATGCTGATTGACTCAAAGCCCTGTATCTTTATTTGGTATTATACAGACTTCTGAGAGGTGATCTCTGCCTAGGATGCAAGGCATGTCTGGACCCTGTCTTGTTGACTCTTTTACACATCCACAAAATAAACAGCATCAGAACTACTAGATTAAAAAAAACTAAATTTTGATTGCAACATAAATGGGACATGTTGGAGAGACAGATGTTTTTCTCAGAGAATTCCCATTCTCTGGAACAGGCTCCCCATCTATATAAAGCAGAGCTCCTCCCTGTCCCTATTTAAACATAACTTAGACCAATGGATGAGTAATCAGTAATTCACTGCTGGTCTGGCTCCTATGTCTCTGATGGACAGAGGCAGTCAGTAAATCACCCCCTATAAATCAAATATAAATTTAATTTGTGGGTCACATTGGGCTTGCACAGCTAGGCTTTTAAGGGCCCTAGTGGTCGTTAGCCTAGTATACACCTATGAGCCTACAGCATTAAACATTAAACAAATACTATCCTTGCTATAACAATGTAAATGTAAAGGTACAAATACAAACATATTTTCAGTTTCCTTTCTACAATAGTATAAATATACTAGTGCAAATCCTTGTTGCAACAGTACAAATACACATTATTTTTTTTCTAGTATCCTTTCTACAACAAATATTGATGCAAACCATGTGGCAGTATTCTTGCTATACCATTGCAAATGTAATAGTACAAATATACATGAAAGTACTTCAAGTAATGCCATAACTGTGCAAATCAAGATGTGCAGAGGACAGAAATAAAATATATTTTTCAGGTATTTCTGAAATTGACTTTTCTTGCATAAGTGGTCTATGTCTGCATCAACTGCTGACCTGGCAATAAGGAGTCCATCTGCCAGATGTGCACATTTGATAACAGATGTCAATTTACTTTGCACACTTTTCGTTCACAGTACTATGCACTGCCAAAACTTGCAGTAAATTTTGTAGCATTTTCTGTGATACTTTGATACATTTCTGCAGAAACATAATTACTGCAGAAACTGAGGAGACTGCTCTCTGTGGATGCTCTTTTTAAGTCACTGCTGTAATCAAGCTCAATGAGTGCCAACTGCATGTTACCAGGAACAGCACAGGGCTCAACTGCAAGAGGGTCTACAGTTCTTCATCTTAACGTGGGGTTTACAGAAGACCTCAAATCTACATTTGCATTCCTGAACAAGCTTGGAGAGTAGGGCACAATATTTTATTTAGTTGACTGTATCAGCAGGTCTTGAGCTTAGGGTTGAGAAAGGAAACACTTTCTGCTTAGACAAATACATCTGCAGCAGTTCCAGCTTTTGATTGAATGTGATCACATGTTCATACAGTCATTTAACCAACAGATCCCTCCTGTGTAGTTTCATACTTAATCTGACAACTTTGTGATGTCTACAAGAAAAGCCAGGTCATTTAACCAAAGATCATCTTCTAAGAACATAACATCTTTACCTTTATAGGTCATGAAGGATTTTATTTCCTTACGTAATAACCACAATATGCCTAGTGTTGTTGTCCTGTCAATCATTGAACTTAACTGAAGTAAATCACATCATCATGCTGTGCATCTTTTTCCTCAAGAAAGGCTTTAAACTGCCTGTGGTTCAGTGATTCAGACCCCTTAGATTTATCAAATTAACAGTTGTAATGACCTTTTCCATGACCTCTTGCATTTCAAGTGCTTCAGCAAACAGGTTTTCTTTATGAATTATACAGTGATGTGCCATGAATCCTTGTGGCACTGACTTCACCATCAAAGTTACAAATCCAGTTTGCTTCCCCATCATGGAGGGAGCACCATAAGTTGTAACCCCACAGAGTTTAACTTCACTGAGCTTCATTTTCTACAATACTTGTTTCACTTGCTCAAAAAATGTCCTTTCCTGTTGTGCCCTTCATTGTATAAATATCAAGCAGTTCTTCTAGCACAAGAAAAGACTCAGTAACTCTGCAAATAAATATAGCCAGCTCAACTTTGTTCCCAGCATCAGTAATTTCATCAAGTTCCAAGCTGAAGAACTGACAATGTTGTAGTCTTCTACAAAGAGTATCTGTGATGTTTGTGGGCAGGTGTACAACTCGTCTTGCAAGGGTCTGATGTGAGAGTCCCAGATTTCTCATTGTAAATATTTTCCTCTAGAAAGGCCATCCCCTAGATTCAAGAAACTCCGTACAACAATAAGACTATTGTTGCACAGAGTGGTTCATGTCTGCTTAGAAAAGCAGCATGCCTTGAATATTCATGAAGGCGGGCTGCTGTACTTCCTATACGGACACGAACCATGAACGAGTGCAGGGGAGTGTCCAAGTAGTGCACAGACACTAAACACACCCCCTGCACTCAGAAAGTGCTGTACGGCACTTTCTAAGCTGAACTGGCATAATACTAGAGCTTTGTTCTAATATTATGCCAGTATTTCTGTGTCTGCAGACACTGAAATGAAAAAATGATAATTTCAGTGTCCGCAGACACTGAAATAACAATAGGCAACTAGAAAGTAATGCAGGGGGTGTGTGACAGGTTCTGTGACACACACCCCTGCATTGCTAAAGTGCTCTAAGACACTTTTGTGACCTGCTAAAGCAGGAAATGTGTGCAAATGCATACATAATGGGAGATAAATCCCTTAAAAGTGAAAAAGCACAATATAGCCCCACAAACACAGAAAGTTGATAGAGAACAGGTCATGCAATAGTATGAATTACAGAAGGGTAGAAATCTGAAAGCAAATGTATGCTAATATTCCCTTACAGCAGTGCATGTTGACAAAGACACAAATGATGAGGGGGATAAATAATACATTAGGGACACTCCTGAAAATTTGACCTCACACACTTAGAAAGTTGATAGATAACAGGATATGTATTAGCAGGAGTCCCTGAAGGATAGAAGACTGAAAGCCAAATGAATGACATTATTTCATGACTGCAGTCCTCAATGAGCAGCCAGAACACTACAAGACTCACTTGTATAACATAATAATATAAAAATAATATAAACTTTTTTCAAGCCTAAGGAATGTTTAAGCATAGCTAAGTGGGTGTGCACGTTATGGCCATCCACTTAGCATAGCTTAAACAACCCCTAGGAGATAAATGCAAATATACTGGTAAAATTTTCATGCCAGGATAGTGTGGTTGTTAGAGTATTGGCTTTATATGCAGGTGTTCATGGTTCGAGTACCAAAACAGGCAAGTTGCTTTTCTATGGGAAAGCAGTGTGAAAGTTAGTTTTGTAAACTTAAATTATGTAGCAACTGTTTTTAGTCAACCAGGGTAGTGTAGCAGGTCCAAAAGTGAGATGTCAGTCTAGAAAAGATATGAAACCCCCATATAAGTGTCCCATACAGTGTAGTCACACAAGAATATAATTTAATGAAAGCACATAAGGGGATGTCATTGAAGTTAAATATAAAACTATAATATGTCAGTAATGAGGAATCAATCCCATAATTATGATACTTTATAAAATGAAATGTGAGCAATGCTAAGTAACACTCAGCTATGCTGACCTGGTGTAAGCATTGCTTAAATGTAAATGTTAAGCAATAAATAGACCAGCTAAGCAGATGTGTGCATTGGTAAGCAGTGCTCGACATCTATCCCTTTAAATACTGTCAACATTAGCTAAGTGGGTTTGCCCATTGCTTAGCTTAGCTCAGCATATTCAGAATTGTCCAAGCATGGCAAAGTGTGGAAATTGAGCCCTATTTAAACCTTGCAAGTGGGAATACAGCCATGACCAGTAGTAGCTGATCACTGCAGGCACTATGGCTGGTATTGGTGAGTGTATGCGCTTTGATGTGCAGTGTTGGGGCATTCAGGAGTCCAGGGTCATGGTTGGACTCCTTGTGAAAGACCATAAAGGGAGACTGCTGCAGGACCAGTACCAGGTCTCACAATACAAAAGCGGAGGCCAGGGACCATTTCGCACATGATCTCAACAGTGCTACTGGCATCTCTCGACCTGGTGAGCAGGTCCAGCACCATTAGGAAGAGGGAGCTCTTGGACCAGTCAACCCAAGACACTCGGGCAAAGAATGTCCCAGAAGTGTGTAAGTATCAGTATCACTCATTGTTCCCCAAAGTTCAGCCTGAGTATGTGATTGATAGGTATGCATAAATGTTTCTTTAGCTCCTGTACAGCTGCAGATGAGAGGGCCATGAACATGGATGCACATGCAAACAGGCTGCTAAGGCTGCACCAGGAGGCTGGTGAGTACAAATATAGCTTGCAGTATTCACAGCACATAAATAGAAAGGAGTAGAATGTCAACTACCAGTAGGTAAAGTGTGTACTGTGTGTAATTAATAAATGACTGTTAGCAGAATAATAGTGATGTACAGGATATTTAACAATAAAAGTCTCTGTAACTTTCAATAAAAGTAAAAGCCCCAGATCGTTGTGTTTACTTTGTTATGTTGTGGTAGGAATATAAATGTGTACAGGTTCTGCACAGCAACCATGGCTCTGACATCAAGAATGAAGTGAAGCTCATCTTACAAAGATTGTGCAGCTGCAAAATGGGTGAACAACTAAACAAAGTGTGCCATGCACCAAGAACTGAACCCTGAATATTAAGCTGTAACATCTAAATTTTATCCCCTAAAGCAGCGCTTTGTGTTAACCATTGCTTTACAGATTGTAATTTGTCAAAGTATGAATACACAGTACAATAACTATTTGCCATGCATGAATGTCAGAACTGCAAGGTCAAACTGTGCAAACCAGAAAGTAGTAGGGAGTTGTGATGAAGCACAAGTGTGATGTACATTTTAGCACAAATAGACACGGTTTGAATCTTAGCAGTGGTAATAACCTGAATGCATATTGTCACACAAGCATATGTGAATATGTGTAGAAATTGTCAGGTACTGTTAACAGAAATTCCCTCCACAGGTCTGCCAGTTAATGCAATGTCTGTTGTATCTGTAGGAAGGCTTTACTGATATACTGTGTACAACACTTCCTCTGGCTAACCCCAAGGCTGCAAATGACAGCAAGATAAGTACATACAGCAAGTGTTTTTTTTCCAATACATGTCCCTCAACTGTCACGCTGTCATGGCTAGTGGTCACCGCTACCAATAAGCAGGGTGACAGATATAAATCTTGGAAGAGTATGTCAGTAGTACACCCACACAGCATTAGTGCAGGACACCCCATTCAGTGTTGCATAGGTAACCCTGAATATGTGAATATGTGTAGAAAAAGTCAGGTATTATTAACAGAAATATCCTCCACAGGTCTGCCAGGTAAGGAAATGTTTGTAGTAGCTGTAAGAAGGTATTACTAATATACTCAGTGTACAACACATCCACTGTCCAATCCCCAGCCATAGGTACATGTAAAGTGAGGTCAGACCTGGAGAATAATGAGTAGAGTACTGATCAGTATACTTGTGAAAAATAGAAGCCTATACAATTGTTAATTGCCAGCTCTCTCTCTCTCCCCCACCTCTATCTGCATCAATAATGTATGTACATAAATAATGCATACGTCGTTCTCCAAACCTACTGTTTGGACTTGTGTTTTATTGTTCTACAAATATTGAATTGCTTGAATATTAATGAACTTTATTCAAATACTATAATTGGTGGTCTGTTGCTGTCAATGTAACTTGCATGTTGTTATAATGCTCACTGTGGTTCCATATATGCATGTGTTCTGTTTGCTATGCAACTGTTTCAAAACTGTTTTATGGGGTCAGTTGGAACACCCATCCATGCTGTTATAACTAATCTTGAAATGTGCTGTTCATAACTAACCAACATATTTTTTTAAAACCTGAATGCCATAGCACATCTGGAAAGGCAGATCCCAGGGGATCCACCTGTCCCGCCTTATCTGGCCATGGCACCAGGCCCCAGCATATCTGTGACCCAACTCGGGCCTTCCTTTTCCATTAGCCCTGCACCACCTTTGGGTGGAACTGCCTCAGGGGATGGGGCTCGCACCCCCCTCGGGAGCTGGCACGAAGAGGAGACCATCACCCGTAGTCAGGTCCAGGGATTGGTGCACAGCCTCCTCTGAATGGAGTTTTGTGATCAGCTGTGCCAGCTTGAGGGCTGCCTGGTGCAACTTGGGGAAAAGCCTGCCCCTCCTGTTCAGCACCCAGCACAGCCACCTTTGGGGTCATGAAGGTGCAGTGGTGACTTCCCATGGGTGGGGACCTCAGTCCCACTGTATCCATTTGGGGGCTCATGTGCATCAGATTCCCAACCACCCCCCCTGTCCAAGGTGTTTGCCCCCAACATGTGTCATATACCACCCCTGTCTGTTGTCTTGACTGTCTTCTCTGCCTTCCTACCCAACTTACCTCCCCAAATGTACCTACTATCCTTCCCCCAACATCCCACTCTCACCTTAAAAAAAAGGACAATCTGTTCCCAAAAAAATTATGCCCCATACATAGCTGTCCATTTTGCACACATATCCACTGGACAAATGTAATCCAGTCCAACTGGCATGACAACATATTACTGTTGTTCTCTCCCCTCTCCCAGGGGATTGAGTGTCCAAATTCACTTCCAAATTATGTAGACAGTCACAGCTGTTGCTGTAGAGGAAATGGACAACTATGGACCTTTCCTACACCCATCCTGCATATCCCTAGCTACTTTTCATACCATATGTCTCTCTGCATGCCCCTTTTTTCACCACTTTTATATCACCCCTTTTTCTTTTCTTTCAAAGAAATTACTGAGGAGGTAAGTGGGAGTAAGAGCTACTAAGTGAAGCTAAAATGGATTAACCATATTTTAGCATCACTTAGAATCATGAAAACTTGCTTACAACTGCTTAAAAATTCCTTTATCACTCTGCATCCAACAACCCTTGTTCTGCCCCACAACAAAATAACCAGCGCTACTAAGTCTTGAACTCAAGGAAGCTGTGCTCTATAATCTCAGCAACACAACAGTACACCACCTGAGTTGTTGAAATTGCTGCTTTTTCAAAGTTACCATGCAGTCTGGTCATTTAACAGTAATGAAAAAAAAAACAGCCTCAAGTTTAGAGCTGAGGACTCTATATACTAGAGTCAGAACATTGTACCACTACATTAGCTGTGCTATAGAAGCCACTATTGCTTTTTCAAACTTATCTTTCAATAGAGGCATACAACAATAGTGAGAAAGCTCTGTGGAATCATTCATGTGTATGTATATATATATATATGTATATATATATATATATATATATATATATATATATATATATATATATATATATATCTATATATATATATATATATATATATATATATATATATATATATATGTATATATATTCTGTTGAAACATATATATGAAACCGTAGATACATAATGTACATATAGGTTCATAGGTAGGCACTAGGTTATTGGCCCTAGGGCCTATATAAGCCTAGCCAAAAAGGTACCCTGGCTTTTGCCACGCAAGAAAATTATTTTCCTGTGCCACTGTCGAGCAGAGCCACAGAAGTGATCCGCGGTGTGAATTTCCTATCTCCCATCCAGTCATCAAGATTTTTCCTGAAGAGTGCTAATGAGGAACTTTGTTTGATATAGATAGGTAGTTTGTTCCAGAGTATGGGAAGTCTCTGGGACAGGAATCTATCCCTCCAGCATGTTCTGTTTATTGTGATGACAAGGTTTAGGTCCCTAGAGCATGTAGCTCTGAAGGGTTGGGATTTCTTTAAGTGGAGCATGTCCAACAGCTCTGATTTTGACATATGTTAGACAGAGATCGCCTCTAAGTAGAGTAAAGATGGAGTTTTTGAGACAGTCTGCAAAGGGTATCTGTTTCAGGCCAGTAATCCTCTTTGTGAGGTATTTATGTGGCCTTTCCATTTGTTGTAGATGTCTAGTGAGGTACATACCAAAAGGGGCGCTGTATTCTATAATGGGTCTAATGAGTGAAGAGTAGAGGGGAACAATGACCTCTTTTTTCCTGGATGAGAAACCTTTTGTGATGAGGTGTGCCACATAGAAGGATTTCCTGACTACCTGTGGCGATGTGATTATCAAAGGAGAGACTACTGTCCACCTGTGTCCCAAGGTCTCTTATCACACTTTTGGTGTTAAGTAGACTACAGCCTATGTGGTAGTTCATGGGTACAGAATTTTTACCAAAAGGGATGACATTGCACTTTTTGGCACTGAGCTTGAGGCCATGGCTTTGACACCAGGCATCTGTCTCAGTGAAGCCCTTTTGTAGGATGTCCACATCATTAGGAGTTTTGATTATGACTCCCAGTTTGCAGACATCTGTGAACTTCATTAGACAAAGACCTTCTGTGTTAGCCTGTACTTCAGAGAAGTAGATACCAAACCAGAGAGGACGCAGGACTGAACCCTGTGGTACTCCACCTGTCACTGGTCTGAAGTTAGATTTGGAGTCTGCTACTTTCACAGTGTGGGTTCTGTCAGTGAGCCAGTTGGCAACCCATCTTGTGACTTAGGGATTTATACCTAATTTAGTGAGTTTATTTATATTTTCAGAGTGGGGGGTGGTGTTGAAAGCCTTGTTGATATCTAGATAAGCTGTGTGAACCACCTTACCCACATCTACAGCTTTGTTGACCACTTCAAAGAAGTCTATCAGGTTTAGAAGACATGATCTGTCTTTTGCAAACCTGAACTGGATGGAGTCCAGAGTTTGGAGATTACCAATGTCATTGTTTATAAGTTCCATGATGATACGTTCCATAGCCTTGCAGACCAGGCTTGTCAGGTTAATGGGGTGGTAGTTCCCACAGTCCGTTGTGGCTCCCCCTTTGTGGAGTGGGATAACCGTCGCTGTGCGCCATTCTGTGGGCAGAAAGCCTGAGGTAAGGCTATGATTGAACATGCAACTTAGGTGGGGTGCCAGTTCATTCTGTAGTTCATGTAGAAAGCAGCCTGGGATGTTGTCAAGTCCCATGGATGCTGTGTTCTTGGCTTTTGAGACTGTGGTTTTTACCTGTGCAGCCATGATTACAGAAATTTTGCATTCTTCCGGTATAGAGATGGGCCCTTTAGTGGGTAAGAGAGGGGTAATGGTAGCACTGAACCTATCTCCTAGGAAGTTGGCAATATCAGTTTGTTCTGTATACTTAGTGCCATTGTGCTGTAACTCAGAGCAGATCTGAGTGTTGCCATTGAGATTCTTGACATAGCTATAGAATGATTTGTGGTTGTCTTTAGAATCAGTGGCAATTTGTTTTCAAAACTAGCTTTGGAGGATTTCATGAGGGATCTCAGCTTCTTACTGAGGCTGACCAGGGAGTTCCTCCAATCATGGGATTTTACTCTTTTTTTGCAACAGTTTCTTTTTTCTGTTGTAGAGTTTGTTTATGGCAGAAGACCACAAGATTGGCTTCCTTTTTTTAGAGGAGAGCATCTTGGTTCTGTTAGGGATTGCATGATCCATGCACTCATGTAAGTGCTTATAAAGTGCATTTGTGTAGGATTCAACAGTCGTACCTATATTGTCCATCTGCATGGGTGTTGTGAAGTTTGCCACTTCTGTCTTAAGAAGCGTAAAGCTGGCGTTGGAGAAATTTTTTATGGTGGTTTCCCTAATGGGGGGTGGGGGCGGGATGTCTAGGGTGATTAGCTAGTGGTCAGATCTGACTAACGAGGAATTGACCTCTGGTGTGGAACACCAGTTGCCCATGTTGATAATGACCAGGTCTAGGATATTGTTGCCCCTGGTGGGGGTGTGGATAAGTTGATCCAAGGCAATGGAATTTGTGAAGTCCAGAAAACTTTGAGCAAAAGCGTTGGTACATCAGCAGTTTTCCCAGTTAATGGTGGGGTAGTTGAAATCGCCCATTATTAGGGTGTTAGGTTGTACCCTAATATTTTCCAGTGTATCAAGAAATGAGGAGTGGAAATCCTGCGGCATGGTGGTGGATCTGTAGCAAGCTACAATTTGGATTTATACATATATAAATATATGAATGAAGATATATATATATATATATATATATATATATATATATATATATATATATATATATATATATATACACACACACACACACACACACACACACACACACACACACACATATATATATATATATATATATACACACACACACACACACACATATATATATATATATATATATATAGATATGTATACATATATATATATATATATATATATATATATATATATATATCTATATGCTGTTGAAACATATATATGAAAATGTAGATACATAATGTACATATATAAATAAAGGAACGTATATATATATATATATATATATATATATATATATATATATATATATATATATATATATATATATGTGCACATATATCATACATAATCATACTAAATACTTGTTTTTGATGCTAGAGTCTTCTTGATATATTATCTGACACGGACCTACCAGAGGATTAAGTCTACATTTGTTTTGTACCAGTGTATTTTACTATATCTTCCAGTTTCAGCTGTTGGGACAATTGTGGTTATATTTTTTACATCCACGATTGAGTGGCAACAGCTCCTTCCACATTTGGATTTTTTGGTTTATTTTTATACTCATTTACGGTCTTTGGGTGTTTTTCGATATATATATATATATATATATATATATATATATATATATATGTGCACATATATCATACATAATCATACTAAATACCTGTGAGCCTCTTAGTGCATGACATCTGGACAAAACCCGACATAATCTGAGGGCAGAGGCCCAAACACAGGCGTATATTAGACATATTTCTGTTATACATTGAGACAGTTGCTGGTGTTACTAAGTTTGTGTAATATATCCTTTCTGAGGGATATAAAGTCAGTAACAGCAATGGATGTTAATATTTAATAACTGCATTGTCCAGAGTCCCCTACTGATTTTCCAAGGACAACTACTATCTGGGCAATAGACCAAACATAGCAGGCAAAGGTCTGGCCAGTCTGTGGACAGCATGCCAGATGAGAGGTATGTCAGAGACATATCACTGTCAGACATCAAGTCACTCAGTAAATGCATGTCCAGATGAACCCTGTCAATCTAGCAACCCTCCATGTGTAGAACAGCACTACTGACATACAATCTGTACCTAATTCTGGAGCTTTCTTTCCCATGTTGTTGGGCTGCCCATACATGTCTTGTCCTGTGTAGTATTCCCACCTACTGTCTGTGAAGCTGTAGCCCACAGACCTATGTAATGTCCCTTGCACAGGCAAGGAAAAGGTGCAAGTCCCACATGAAGGATATAGGAGACTGGCTGCAGACAGTTGATGTATAAACCTCACCCCCCTTAACCCCCATAGGTACACATTTGCATGTACAGCACCTGCCTCCTACCCTCATGATCACAAAGCAGGTCTGTAATGACCTCTCAAAGGCAACACACAGAGGTCTCCATAGGCCTAATACCATTCCTAGCTGCATCCTACATGAACACAGGCATAGCTTCTCAGACACATTCTGCAGTGTTGTTTACTACAGCCTGAGCACTGGTGTCATCCCATCTGAACAGGGGACAGATAGAAAGTAGATATAAAAGTGGTTATGTGTTAGCATGAATGTTCTGAAGGATATAAGTCTGAAACTGAAATGTATGCAATTATTACGTGACAGCAGTCCTCAATGACATGGCCAAAAAACACAATACTCTACAGTTAATATAATAATATGATATTAATATCCAATAGAAGATACATAAAAATATATAGCTCAAATCCACAGAGCGGGATAGTGCAGTGCTCAGTTTTGCATGCAGTGGTGCATGGTTTGAGTACTACAACAGGCAATGCAATTTTAAATGGTAAAGCAGTGATAAACATAGTATTTTAATAGCAAAATATATGGTGAATGATTTTTGTCAATCAGGGTACTGTAGATGGTCTATCATGGAAGAGTGAGTGCATATAACATGTGAAACCACCCATGTATACCCAAGTGTCCCATACAGTATAGTCACACCCCTTGCTACTGTAATGACAGCACATAGAAGCATGGTATGTAAAGAAAATCATATACACTTACTAAATGAAATCATTACTCTGCTATTTTCTAATAATGGAATGTAAGCAATTGTTACCAATGCCCAACTATGCATAACAGGTTTAAGCATGGCTCAAATGTGAATGCTAAGCAGATTTGTGCACTGGTAAGTGTCGCTAAGCAAAGCCTACATGGGTTAAGTGCCTATTAGTTTAACCGTGTGTTGGCATCACTTAGCGTCACACAAACCCACACACACCCACTTACAACTGCTTAAAAGTGCCTTAATCACTCTGTCTTCATCAGCCTCTGTTCTGCCCAGCAACAAAATAAATACCCCTTGCAGGTCTTGAATGCAAGACCCTATGCACCGTAGTCACAGCAATTTACCACTAGGCCATCTTAGCTGTAGGATTTTAAGATGTTTTCTCAAACATATCATGCAGTACAGTCAGTTGACCTTATGGAATGGGCACTGTGAAATCACTAATGATTGGTATTTACAAATATATATATATATATATATATATATATATATATATATAATAAAACACAAAACACATGTTTCTAGAGAGAGATAGATATGTATGGAGATACATATATATGTATAAATATATATATATATATATATATATATATATATATATATATATATATATATATATATATATATATATTAGCAATAAATACTGAGGTGTGTGTTTGTGTATGTGTGTATGTGTGTGTGTGTGTGTGTGTGTGTGTGTGTGTGTGTGTGTGTGTATGTATATATATATATATATATATATATATATATATATATATATATATATATATATAAAATTATACATATACATGTATGGGGATACAGATATATGTAAGAGAATGGAAAACACACACACACACACACACACACACACACACACACACACACACATATATATATATATATATATATATATATATATATATATATATGTATATATATATATTTTTTTTTAAATTGTCCTATAACATGCAGTGCTGTCATGCCTCAGAACACCTTAGTACAATGAGTCTGGATCAAGCTAGCCAAAGTGGGGGGAACCAGGGTATGGAAATACTGACACATTCAAAATAATTGGGTAGATAAACTGCGTAAGTTGCTGCAGTAACACTATCCATCCTAACATATGTTGAATGTTATATCAGATGTCTGAGAAATCAATTGCCTGTCATTATGTAGTGAGAACATTCCACACATCATCCCACTGAAATGTCAGCAAAACAAACCTGTCATGGGGACCAGAGCAAATATATGAGGCAGACAACTGTCTGTCCTATGAACACCTGCAGGGTTGTGACCTATTAGCGCAACTATGTAACGTTAGGGAAACTACACTGATCTGACAAGCATGTCACAATTAAAAATACAGTCAGGACAGCATCGTCACTATTCCAAAGTAGCTTTGAGGAATTACATATGCATTAGCTACTACAGCCTGCACTACAGGGATGGAACTGTACTGACAGACACCAGTGTGAAAGTGCATGCAAACTAACACCACACCTCACCAGCACCACAGTCACAGCTACATACCAGTAAGCCTACGAAATACAACAGTATAATGGCTGCATGGACAGATATATTCTCAATGAGTGTTGCACAATACCCCTAAATATACTGTGCCAGGTCACAGTGTAGTCGAATTGTGGGGTGGTATGGGACATGTCTCAAAATACCCATACAAACATATACTGCTGATAGACCACCCATAACTGGAGCAGCATGCACTGTTGAATACAAAGGGACCCATTCCACTGACATCTGCCTTCCCCTACACAGTCCAACTAAGTAAACAGCACGCTGTTACAAAATCATGATAGGCCATACACAATGGATGATGAGCATGCAGGTAATGTTATGAATGCCTTCATGGATGGTGAGTTAACCCACCATAAATAGCACGTGGAGTCATGCATTGCTCCTACAAGCCTGGGCAAGTGATAGTGTGGCAGACATTGTATCAGCATAATGTTACAGTCAGGTATGATACCTCATGCTGGCATGTGTGTCACTACACTCACTGTGGCTGATTTGGCAATGATATCACATACATGGGCATTGTTAAGAGACACAGACCACATATAGGTGGAAAACATTTAGATATTCCATGCACATCTGTACAGAGGACTGGTATGGCCTGCTCAATGGTTTAACATGTTGCATGTGAGGCAGGTGCCGTTACCACACTATATAAAGTAATGCCATCAGGAGGTGGTAAACAGGCGTGGATGGTACACACATCAAAATGGTATCAGCCAAACAGGATATGATCTTCATCCAAGCACACACACAGTTGCCACTATTGAGATTAGAACTTCTATCTATCTAGCTATTACTACTATAGTGCTACACAGTTATCAGATGCGCCACAGAGCTTACATAATTTCACCTAGTCCCAAGGTACTAAATGGTAACACACACACACTCACACACACATACACACACACAGACACACACACACACACACACACACACACACACACACACACACACACACACACACACACACACACACACACACACACACACACACACACACACACACACACACACACACACACACTCTATTGAGATTAGAACCCCTGCTTATCTAGTTATTTGTACTAGAGTGTTACACAGTTATCACACGTGCTACAGAGCTTACTGACCTGACAACTGCCCAAAGGTGCTGATAACTGCACAGCTGAGGTAAACTATTACAGGTGCCAGAAAGTTTTTCCCTTAGATCTTGCTAGATCTTTCTCTCCTGCACTTCAAATAGTCTAATAGCTTTGCACTTCAACAGGTTTTTGTATCAAGTATTCTAGCACACTTGAGAGCCATCAGCAATAGTCGTTCCTCATGGAATTAGCTTCAGTACTTAGTAGTTATGACCACCACTCCTGGCATGATTAAAGTGCAGTTTGCTGTGTTTTGCCCATTAACCTGGTGCACTTGGGCATTCTGAGGCACTGTTGCAACTGCCTCATGTACACAGACAACCTTCTCCTCTACACTCTCAACACTCAGACTTGTGAGAGATACCCCTATATCACCAACTTGGAAGATACGCACACTCCAGCAAAGACTGGACTAGCTGGTCAAGAGGGGATGGGTCAACACCTGCACCACACTTCATGGAACACATGCCCCTCCAGAACACCCACTATCACAACTCTGACATACAAACAAAAAACACACAGCCACCTTCACAGAGGCAATCAATAGACATTTACCCAAACAGCAGATACCACCAAGACAGACACCCACTCGACCACCACAACACAGCACAAAGCACAGGGCACATATCTTACCTACACAGTGTGTCTTTCATCCTATGCCCCTAAGGCTAACCACCTTGCCTAATACAGTAATCATAGGTGACTCAATAGTGAGGCACACATATGTCACATTCGGTAGATTGAACATGGAGGAGGTCACAGTCAGCTGTCTCTCAGGTGCCAGAATCCAACACATAACACACCAAGTCAGGTCACTCCACAACAACAAGTATCACTTTGTCATTGTCCATGTGTGTGTGAATGACCTGATATATACCTCCCTGGACTACACGCAAAGGGACATGGTAGAGCTCTCAGATTATGTGGGCCAGGCAGGTATGACAGTAGCCCTGAGGAGTATACTACTGTCACCTAGAATGATATTGCAGTACAAACAACAAATGATTGACTTCAACAATTGGCTTAAGTGTCTGCTGTCATTCTCCGGGGATCCAGTATGTCTGCTTAGGATAACATGATTGACAGACTGCAATGGCTTGCCAGAGATGGACTGCAATTGTCAGCCCTAGGTTTCCACATACTGGCTAAGTGTCTTGCCACCCCTATAGTTCCTTTTCAGGTGGTGTTCCAAATCAAAGTACCACCGTAACAGCTATATCTATATGCAATCTGAGGGTCATGCTGCTCAACACTAGACATCTAAATTTTGAAATGCAGCCACTCAAAGCACTCCTCAAAAGGAGAACATTGACATTTGTGCTGTAACAGAGACCTGGTTTACAGCAGTAGACAACACCCCTGCACTACCAGGCTATACCTCATTCCACACCTGTCAGCCCCAAAATATGGATTACAGCTCCAAAGGCGGTGGTGTCTCTATATTAATAAAGTATATGCATACCTCCAGACTTATATCCCAGTATAATATATCTGAGATACATCAGGCACAACTGACACTGGCTAATAGTGCAATCCAGGTCATAGCCTGCTATAGGTTCCCATCAATGTCTATAGACTCTCACTCCGCATTCCTCAACACCCTGGAATCTATCAAGGTCCATCCCAACACTCTCATACTAGGAGACTTCAACTACCCCTCCATCAACTGGGAATGATACTCAAGCACCAATACACTGGCCAAAAGCTTCCTGGAATTCATCAGTTTCAATGCCATGGACCAGCTTATTCTGACATCCAGTAGAGGAACCAACATCCTTGACCTGTGTTGATTACTGACATATGGGACCATTGCTTCACAACAGTAGTCAATTCCTACCTGGTCAGATCCAACCATAAAGTCATCACATCTCAACCACACTCCCCGCAAAGATAACCACCTTGAAAAACTTCTCCAAAGCTGACTTTTGACTCCTAAAAACAGAGGTGGCTAACTTCACAGCAGCCATGCCAATGCAAAATACCTGCATGACTGCTGAATCATACACAAATGCACTGTACAAATATGTACATCAATGCATGGAACTAGCCACCCCCAACAGAGCCATGACACATTCC